>NW_026592118.1:16125744-16171860 GCF_907164565.1 Psammomys obesus
GTTAACTGTTGTACATTATTCTCAACTTGGACCATGTGATTAGACAGTATTAATAAAATTAACAAAGAATGACAGAATATCAGTGATGAGTTACCACCTTGGACATTCAAATCTGGAGAGCTTATAGCTGAAAGAGGCAGGTCTGGCCTTCACTGTGTCTAGCTTTCTCATTTATAAATTGAAGTTAGTAGTGATAATATATATATCTCAGGACTGCTTGAGTTCAAACATCTTTTACCAACCTCACACACTCGAGGCGTTTGCTTAAATACACCCCCTAATCAGTTGGTTTAGTCTGTTGAGGCTGCTGTAACAAAAATGCCGTAACTTATAAACAACAGAAGTAAGTGAGAGAAGCCCAAGCTCAGGGCACCAAAGCTGTGGTATGTGATGAAGGCTCACAGTCCCTGTTCACAGTTGCTGCCTTCTCACTGAATCCTCGTGTAGTACAAGAAACAAGCCAGTTTCCTTGGGCCTCTTTTATAGTGACAGAATATGCTCTCCTCACCTCCTAGAGGTTCCTCTCCTTGATATTATTATATCGGGGAATTAGGTTTCAGCATATGAATTTAATGGGAGTACAAAGCTAGACCATAGTATTAATCCACCTCAGAAAAGGAGTTGACATGGATTTCCAAATAATTCATTAAGCATAATCTTCACACAATCTCTCGGTGCTGTCTACTGATTTTTATTTTTATTTTTTTGTCATCTAGAGGAATCAGTCTTAACTGGTTCCAGTTTACATTCATTTTACAAAACATTGTGAGCGTATATCATATGCTGATGATACAGAAGAACATGACCATGCAAAAGTCCCACCTTTGTACTTCATACATTCACATACGCTCTGTCTTGTGGTCATTAGTGCTGGTAGGGGTAATGTAGAAAGGGTGAGGACCATTGGAGAGCTAGGAATACAAGGGAAAGCCTCACAGTTTTGGACAGAGTGGAGGCGAAGTGGCATGCTAGTAAACCAGACTTCTGAAACATAACAGCCCTCATTTATATTGGTTGCTGATTTCTGTGATAGAGCCCACCTCATAAACACAACACAATTATGAAGGTCGATCGTATACCAGTTGCAGGTGGGAAACTGAGGCTAGAGGAGCTGAATAATTTGTCACATAAAAAAGGTGGTTTGTGTCCGAAGCCTCTGTTCTCGCAGGGTGGTTGTGGCTCCCCAGGATGTTTGGCGGTGTAGGAGGTGTTTGCTGCCGCCAGTAAGCAGACACCCGGGCGGGATGGGGGTTCTGCTGCACAGCCTGCAGGGCACGGCCTATGGCTCGTTTTGAAGCAGAGACTTGTCTATGCTGGAGGTATGAAACCTTCTTCACAGTGCCAGTTCTTGACCTCTGTGGTAGAGTCAGGACAGGAGGACCTCTTTTTCCTTAAATGTTAGACTGAAAGGAATTGCACTCAAATATTTGTTAGAAAATAATTTTTAATTTCCTTTGACTGTTTAATATGTCCATTGTTTGCAAAAACACACTTTTAAAAAACAGCTTTACGCTAAAATTTCTATACCATGAAAGTTATCATTTTAAGTAAACAATTAATTTTCGGAGTAAACTTATGTCGTGCAGTGATTAGCCCAATCCATTTTTAGGACATTTCATTACTTCCAGTAGTTCTGTATTCTTTAGTCCCAGACAACTGCTAATATGCTTTCTGATTCTAGATTTTGTTTTTCTAGAAATTTAACATAAACATCCTGTAATATGTGCTGTTATGCCCTAACTCAGCACATTTGTTAGTTATATTTGTGTTATTGTAGTATTTTAGTATTTAATTTCTTTTTAGTATTAAGGAATATTTATTTCTGTGACAGGATTTGCTTATCTACTCTCCAATTGGTGTATATTGTAAGTACTGTCACTGTAATCACTGTAAATATTTCTGAGTAAAGCTTTTTTTTTTTTTTTTGTGGGGTGGTGGTGAGACCAGGTTTCCTTGTGTAGCCCTGGCTGTTATGTAACTAGCTCTGTAGATGGCTTTGAACTAACACAGAGGATTTGGCTCTGCCTTTGCCTCCCCAGTACTGGGTTACACGCGCACACCGCCACCATCTGGCAAACAAGGCTTTTTTATAAATACAATTTTATTCTTAGGTACTTATATTTTAACCTTTTTGGTTTTATGAGGCAGCAAGTTGCTGTGTAGCCCAGGCTGACCTCTGAATTCTTCATCCTCCTGCCTCAGCCTTATAATACTGGAGTAGCCTTAGTTTAACTTTTTAAGAAGTTGAGATTCCAAAGTCACTATGCTGTTGTCTATTCTCAACAGTGGTTAGTTTTATTAGGACCAGTTTCCCACATTCCTGCCAACACTTGAAACTGGTTGATTTTTGCCTGAGGCTGTCAGTTTGGCTTCAAGCTTCTTCCTGTCTCTACGGTGACCTGAGCAGCTGCTGTTACAGGTGTGAACCGTGGCACCAAGTTGCAGGATGTTTTTCTTTCCATGTTTTTGGGTGTGTTACATGAGTGCATACACCTGTTCACGTGTGCTTGTGGAGGCCTAAGGTGAATGTAGGTGATGCTCTTTAGCTTGAGGCAAGGTCTTAATCAAATGCAGAGCTCACTGATAGAGCTAGTCTCACTTGCTCAGGGGCCCTGTCTCTGCCTTCTCTGAGGCTGGGATTACCGTGGGCCACCACACTCCCCTGGCATTTATGTGGGTTCTGAGGATATGCACTTAGTTATCAGGCACTCAACTGCTTTAACCACCAGGCCATCTTCCCAGGCCCAAACTTTTTGATTAAAGTTTTTCTAGTGGTTCTTGGTATGTTTTTAATTTGTAGCTTTTCGTGTGCTGTTACTTAATTTTTTTTGTATATTTTCTTTGGTGAAAAGTATTTAAATTATTTAAACAAAACTTTATTTTAATTTTATTATGCTATAAGAATTCTTGTTATTGCTGCCACTTGAGTTTGAGATAGAGGTCTCATACTTTATGGTCCAGGTTGGCCCAAGTTCTTTATCATTTTGCTGTAGCCTCCCAAGTGTTGGGATTACAGGTGTGGGCCACAATGTCCAGCAAGAGTTCTTCATATTTCCTGGATACTAGAAACTATTCCCAGAATTGAAGTTTTTATGTTAGATAAAAGGTTATTTGCCTATGTTTTCTTGTTTGTAATACTGGAGTTATAGGCCTGTCCCATACAACACCCAGCATCTGTTGAACTTTTTAAGAAATTAAGATAAATGTATTCCAAAGTCACTATCCTGTTTTATACCTCCAACAGTGGTTAGTCCATACAGACCAGTTTCCCACATTCTTGCTAACAGTTTTAACTGATGAGAGAGCCTTTGGATTTGGTGAATTGGGGATATTCTACCTACTTTGTTGTTAAATAGGAGGATTATATTATTCCACCTTGTGTATGGATGAACTTTTTCATCTAAGAAAGATTTTAAGAGAGAGCAGTTCCCAGCCTGCCATGTAGACAAGCTAACGTGTAGGCTAACGGTCCTAACTCGCTTTGGAGCCAGTTGTTGTACTCAATGTGAGCTGCTTTGACTAGAGAGTGGTATGCCATAGGGGTCAGAGTTACTAACTGGGACCCTTTCTGCTGGTGAGCATAGTAAGAGGAAGCTTTATACACTTAGTTATAATCCTAACTGTGTATTCTAGCCTCATGCATCAGAAGCAGCATTTTTGGTACATCCGTTTTCTTTCCAAAATGGCATTTTAAAAAAGGAGGCCAAAAAAAGTGAATGAAATAGATGGCAGAGCACTAGCAAACATGCAAACAATCTAGTCCCTTGGAAATGTATTATAGATAAATAATTTTCATAGGAACTAGAATATCTTTCTTATCTCTTATTACAAATTTTCAAAATAAAAATCCCATCCCCAAAAACTACGTAAAAAGAACTTTAGTGCTTTACATAATATTTGAACCAATGAAAAATAAGTTATTTATTACATTTGTCCTAGTAATAGTAAATTTAGTCATAGGTGTTGCCATATCCAGTTTATCTTTTCATATGTTAATTGCCTTTTATATTCATTATCCATGGATAGTCACAGTACAGTATATGTGTTATGATCCTTTCTAATCCAAAGGTAATAAGTATTAGGCAGCTCTAACACCTTATCAAGCAGGGTGTGTAAGGTTCCTTTAAATTACAAGTGGTAAGATGTATGTATGTCATGAGCCACTCTGCCCTCAACCATGATGTTGTACATGAAGAACAAACTTAATACCGTGATATTCGTTTTTTCTTTGTTTATGTATGTGAGCGTGTAAACACATGTTTGTGCCTTGGTGAAATTATGTACACCACATGCATGCAGGTCCTCTGGAAAGGCCAGAGTTCATCAGATCCCTTGAAACTGGAGTAAGAGGTGGTTGTGAGCCATCTGATAGGGGCATTGGGACTCCACTAAGATCCTTTGAAAAGCAGCGGCTGCCTCTAACTACCTCAGTCCTGTGGTATTCCCAAAAATACATAATTCCCTCCTCGTTATAAATTAAAAAAAAAAAAAGGAAACTTGTAATTGGAAGAGACAAAGAAGAAAGAATAAGTCTGTGTAATCTTAAAAACTTAAAAAAAAAAAAAACCCACCAGAAAATGGTTTTAAAATGTTATTTAGTAGTTTTACAACCAAATGTTTGGGTTTTGATAATTATGATGTGGTTATGTAGGACACTAGGATTAAGCCAGGCTTAGTTTATGTTCCTGTAGTGCCAACACTTAGGAGACTAAGTACAAAGAATGATGAGTTCAAAGCCAGTATGGACTATATATATATATGGCCAAATCCTGGTTCAAATATTCCTACCCTCCAGAAAGTTACTATGAGGAATCTTAGCAGCAAGTAGCTATAACTCTAGATTATTTTTGCAGTTTTTGTCTAAATCTAAAGTCATTTCTAAATATTTATTGTAGTTTTCTGGGTTTGTGAGGTTTTGTTTTGTTTTGAAATAGGGTCAAACTCACAGAGATCCTCCTGCCTTTGCCTCCCCAAGTGCTGGGATTAAAGGCATGTGCCATTATGCCACACATAAATGGTTTTTAAGTCAACATAAAGGCTGACAAGGTGGCTCCATGAGTCAAGGTGCTTGTTGCCAAGTCTAATGACCTGAGTTTAATTTCTAAAATCCATGTGGAGAGAGCCAACTGCTACAGTTTGTCCTCTGATAACTTCCATGTGACATACATGTTCATCAGGGTCCTCTACCCATATAAAAAGAATATAGAAAATGGGTAAGAATTTATATAATTGAGTGAATGCAAATCAAATAAAATAGTCCTGAGACTGGAAGGTAATTGTTTTCCTTACATGTGTAATTTTTTCCAGTCCTGTCATAATTTAGTATCTTAATTCATTAGTCATAACTACTTAGTTTTTATAATTTCTTGTGAGATATGAAAGGTAGGTTTCTTAATAAGAACTTTGGCAAAGAAACTCTTGAGTAAAAATAAATAAAGAGTTGTGAGGTTTGAGCTGGGAGATGGATGGCTCAGTAATTAGGAGCACTGGCTGCTCTTCCAGAGGACTGGGTCCAGTTCTCCAACACCCATATCACACGCAGTTCATGGCCTTCAGACCTGAAAGTGTCTTCTAACTTCTGTGGGCACTGCACACACCTGGAACACAGACGTACATGCAGGCAAGACACCCATACACATAAAGTTTTGTTTTGTTTGAAGAACATGTCTATGTAGGCCAGGAGGCCTGGAACTTGCAAATATCCTCCTTGCTAAATGCTGGGATTAAAGACAAAATTTAAATTAAAAAAAAAATGCTTTGGGTTACTGCCTAGTGTTTTATATTTCTAAAATTCCAGAGATCATTTTGATTGCAGCTTTAATACACTTATTTTACATTTTTGTTGCTTTTCTCGAAGGCTTGTTTTCTGTTAAAATAATGTTAAAAATTACCCCCCTGCTACCTAAGGTTTGCTTTCTGTTTTTTAAAGTAAATGTGATGATACATTTGTAATCCCAGCACTTGGTGGCTGAAAGCAGTTCAGTGCCTTTGTGAGCTATGTTGTGGGGCTCTGCTACAAACAGGAAATACCTGAATGCCACCTGTACATAGTTATGAAAATCTTTTTTCTTTTGTAGTTGATCATAGCCGAGTTAAGTTGACTTTGAAGACTCCGTCTCAAGATTCAGACTATATCAATGCAAATTTTATTAAGGTATGTATTAAAATGACGGGACGTTTCCCTGCTACACTAGTGCCTTTCTATACCAATTTTATTGAAGGTATTACCTGTCCAACATGGTACTAATCGGAGAATCAGTAAAAATAAAATATCTCATTTGCTTTTTTCTTCTGGCTGCCTAAGCCATGTAGATCAAACTGTGTCTATACATAATAGCAAAGGTAGTTTTCTGTGTGCTGCTTTTATGTTAAAGGCTCATAAACACTACCTGTTGGTCATTTTTAAAAAATTGGCTTTTTGAGTTTAGTTATACCTATATATTTTGTTGAACCCTATGGTAATTTCCAGTTTTTCTTGGTAATGAAATTACAGTGAACACTGTTCTTTTGAACAGTTTCTTAGGGTAAATTAATAGTGCTGAAACTACTAGGTCATACTGGTTTAAATTTGTAAGATATAACTGAAATTTTCAAAACCTTTGGTAATTGTTACAACCTAGTGCTACATATGGTGGCATATACCTGAATGTAATGCCAAAATTCAGGAGGCTGAGGGCAGAGGACTGCTATACATTCAAAGCCAGTCTGAGGTAAACAATGTGATGAATACATAGATAAGTAAATATATACATAAAAATTAAAAATAAAGTGATAGTTAACTTCTTAGATAACTTTAGTTAGCCTTGAATAAAGAGTGTTGAAGTTGTAGCTGGGTGGTAGTTGGTTGAGTTGAGATTCCTCTATGTAGCCCAGGCTGGCTTAGAACTTGAGATTCTCCAGCCTTAGCTTCCCTGGTAGTGAAAGCATAGGCTTGCCCTACTATGACCAACCTGTCATGTTTTTAATACTGTTATCAAAAAAGAGATGCAACCTTCTGTGTGACTGAGTATAAATAAAGGCTTAAATTTGTTGTATACACTATTTTATGTTTTTGAGTCTAGTTGTACAGCCATTACAGCTTTTCAATGATTTTTATATTGGCAGTCGTATATATTTTAATAGGCATTTTATTGATTATAAATGTTAGCAAGAGTGGAAGAGTTAATATTGTCTATGTAGTGTTGGACACATGGTTTCAGTTAAAGAATCTTTTAAAAAATAAACTTAGTTATTACAGTAAAACGAAATTTATGGATTAAACAAAAAAATAGGTATTGTATTTCAAATACTTCAATGTATATATTCTTTTTTATTTGTGTATTGAGTTCTAGATTTGTTTTGTTTTATTTTGTTTGTTTTTTCAAGACAGAGTTTCTCTGTGTAGCCCTGGCTGACCTGGAACTCTGCTTGCCTCTGCCTCCTGAGCGCTGGTATCAAAGGTGTGCGCCACCTTGCCCTGCAAGAGTTCTAATTTTTTACTCTACGTAGGGAACTGATTCATTTATATACCAGTTCATTTATTTTAATCAGATACTTTGTTTTATCTATTCTTAGCTTACTAATTTCAAACCTGTGTAGTAGGTTCTGCATATGTTCTCATTTTGAGTAGATTCTTAAGGTGGCCATGGAAAAACTGCTAACTAGTTTGAGGATTATTCCTAGATTCAAACTGTGCTTTTGTATTTCTGCTAGGGTTATTGGGGAGGGGGGTAGATATTGAAGTTTAGTTTTTGTTGTTTTCTGAGACAGTCCCTGTTCCATAGTCCTGGCTGTCCTATAACTGTGTAGACCAGACTGGCCTCAAATTGAAAAGATCACAGAGATCAGCTTGCCCCTGCCTCCTGAGTGCTGGAATTAAAGGCGTGCACCATTGTGCCTGGCAGTTTGTTTTTAATTCTTTGTACAATGTGAGTTTTAATTAGCAAATTTGTACACTATAGCCAGTAAATACAAAAGTACTATTGATTAGCAAAAAGCTGAAATGGATTGGGCATATTTTTGCCATGTTTTATGTTCTATGAAAGAAAATGGCTTTAGATGAAAACATTACTAATAAAATTTTAAATCCTAATGAACTGAGTTATGAAATATTCTTGATGATTATAGTAAGTGTGAAGTTTAACTTTCACCTTTTAGGGCGTCTATGGGCCAAGGGCGTATGTGGCCACCCAAGGGCCTCTGGCGAATACTGTCATAGACTTCTGGAGGATGGTATGGGAGTACAGTGTTGTGGTAAGGAACTTGTCATAGACTCTGAGATCTGTAACATGTGATGACATTAGATGTTTTACCAGGGACTAAGGCAACTTTTTAAAAATAATTATTTTTACTTTATGTTCATTGGAGTTCCGTCTGCATGTATTCCTGTGTGAGGGTGTCAGATCCCTGGAACTGAAGTTACAGTTGTGAGTTTCCATGTAGGTGCAGGGCATTGAAATCAGCTCTTCTGGAAGAGCAGTCCGTGCTCTTAACCGCTGAGCCATCTCTCCAGCCCCAAAGAATTGTCTTTGTTTGTTTGTTTGTTTTGTTTTTAATGTGTTTATTTATTTTTATTTTATGTGCATTGGTGTTTTGTTTGCATATACGTCCGTGAGGGTGTAGGGTCTCCTGGAACTGGAGTAGACACCTGTGAGCTGCCATGTGGGTGCTGGGAATTGAACCCATGTCTTCTAGAAAAGCAGTCAGTGCTCTTAACCTCTGAGCCATCTCTCCAGCCTCTTTAAGACAACTTTTTAGGTACAGTGGTTCAAGTGTAATGCCGTTTCTGGGAAAGAAAAACTAATTTTGAAGATGGTTCATTAAATTCTCACAAACTAGTTAAAATAGTGTGACTATAATTTAAATCTTGTGTGAGTCAATAACCAATGATACAGCTGCTAAATAACTTTAGAATCATTAAAAAAAGATTAATGCTTGCATAGAGCAACAAAATGATTGATAATATAGGCATGTTCCTTTTGAAGAAAATCATAAGTATAATGTCTTTAATTTATTCTTTGAAAAATTGATGCCTACCTCCATGCTTTTCTGCCATGTTTCCCCTCCCCTCCCCTTATCCAGCTCGTCCTGCATGTCCGTCCTCTGCCTCACCTTCCAGCTTCATGCCCAGCTAGCGCTGCACGTGCACACGTCAATGTGGAGCTGAAGCCTGGTGGGCCTCTCAAAGACCAGACCCTAAAGAAAACTGATTTGAAGCTGCTGAGGTGACTCAGCAGTTAAGGACTCTGCTGGTTCTTCCAGAGGACCTAGTTTTCATTCCTAGCACCTACAAGGTGGCTTTCAACCATGTATAACTCCAGTTTCAGGGACCCAGTGCCTTCTTTTGACATCTGTGGGCACTAGGCATGCATGTAGCACAGAGACATACATGCAGGCAAAAGACCCATTCATATACGTGAAATAAAAAGAAAAAACTGTTTCTGCCTCCCAAACAGACATCAGTTGTCAGCATCTCCTCAGCTAGAAGTGGGGACTCAGTGTGCTTCTCTTCTGTCATGACAAACATATCTTTTAACCTTTTTCTAGAAGTAGAATCTTTTGGGTGGTTCTTCCTAAGAAAATAGATGTAAGAACATTAACTATAAAGAGAATTTAAGGAACCTATCTCCCCACCCCGCCCCACTTCATTCATTGGAAACATATCTAAACTATTGGCATTTTAGTTCCTTTTAGCTTTTGGGAATAAAGGAAAATAGTGTGCCTTTAGGTTTGAAAGCAAGAAAATATGTGGCTTGTAGGATACTATGACCAGCCCATCTGTTGTACTGTGCATCATCATTGAAATCAACATTGGTTGTGTGGATGTGGAAACACAGTGACAAGGAGCTCTCATGAATGTTACAAGAGGTGTTCTCTGTGGCATTGCAATGCTTCTAATGCGTTGGCATCCTCCATTCTCCCTGTGAGAGAGTACTAAAAGGGGAATGGGATAACTACTTAGTGTTTGCCACCAGTTTCATTTTAAAATGAGATTTAAAGCCAGGAGTACATTTTCTGGAGAATGGAATCATTATGTTTGGATAGGAGTTTGGAATTTACAGAAGTATCCATTTGTCAAATTTGGAGAATAGTCAATTAAGATTTGTATATTTCATTGTTACATATTTTCAAGAGAAAAATACTGTATTAAACAAATATTACTGAGGTCTAGATAATATGAATGCTGAGGTATTTAGGGGAGATTATACTGATATCTACTGCATACTAAAGCATTGAAATACATTTACAAGTAAAATGGTGGAAGGATAAGTACAGGAATAGTTACAGTAAAAGTTTAATGATTATGTTCCATTTTTTCTAGAAACTCTTTCAACTTTTATATTTTAAATATAAAATGAAGCAGATAATGTAACTTACATTTAGAGGCTGTTAATTTAATATGTTCAACCTTTAGAAAGGTATATTTAAATATACTTTAATATTTAGTTAAGAGTAATAACTAAATTAGGTAAATAACCTAGCAGTCCTTTAGTACAACTCAAAAGCAAGAAATCAATAAGTTAGATTCACAGTTTAATTCAAACCAAATAAAGCATTTTAAATGAAGTCACTTATTTTTTTGTATAAAAAATATATTTCTTCTTATTTAGAAGGTGTAGTTTTGATAGTTTTTTTATCCTGTACTTATTCTTGAGACTTTATTTTTATGCGTGTTTTGTCTGCATGTGTGTTGGTGTGATACATGTGTGCATGCCTGCAGAGGTTGGAGAAGGGCAACAGATTATCTAGAACTGGAGCTACAGATCGTCCTAACCACCATGTGGGTGCTGGGGACTGAAACCAGGTCCTACGGAGAAGCAGCTAGTCTTCTTAACATCTGAACAATCTAGCCCCTATTCTATGGTTTGAACATTAAAGCTAATTTTTAAAAATATAAATAAAGTAAACTTTTGTTCAGAGTAAAAGAAATTACTGATATTTGTATTTAGTTTAAAATAAAACTTATTTTTAGCTTATTTTTTTTTCTCCCACCCCAATTCCTTTTTAGATCATCGTAATGGCCTGTCGAGAATTTGAAATGGGAAGGGTATGTATACTAGTTAACACATTGTATTTGGGGTGGGGGATAGAAATTCCTGGTCATTTATTACTTCAGTTATCCCACGTACTTAAAGGGTACTCACTTCAGTTTTGTGCTCTATTTTATATGATACATGGAACAAAATGCCCTCTAAAGCACAAACTTTTTTTCTGTATTTCAGAAGTACATTTTATAATATACTAAAAATAATAGTGTATTGTTATATATAGTTTTCAGATGTTTCATGGTATTTTCAAGTCAAATACAGTTTATTGTTTAGAAAGTAATTTTAAAATAGTAACGAAATTGAACAAATAAGCATATTATAGTAAATCTGATGATCAACGATTTAAGCTGCATATGGTATCATACATTTGTAATGCCAACACTTGGGAGGCAGAGGCAAGAAGCATGTCGCAAATTTAAGGCCAAGTTGGTTTACATAATGAGTTCCAGGCCAGCCAAATCTGTGAGACCTTGTCTCAAAAATAAATAACTAAATAAAAATAAAAGAATTTTAAATGTCATGATTAGACTTTTTGCAAAAACCAATGCCTCCCTTTCCTCTCTTTCTCTGTATGTGTACATATTTGCATACGTGTGTGTGTGTGTGTACGCACGCGTGTGCAGGTGTGTGTGAGTGTGAAAAAGCAGAGGTTAGCATCCAGCTTGTATTTGTCTCTTCCCTTGTTTCCCTCCTTCTCCTTCTTGCTTGAGATAGGGTTTCTCATTAAACTTGGAGCTTACCATATCTGCGAGAGTGGCTGGCCATTGAGCATCAGAATCTTATCTCCTCCTCACAGTGCTGGGGTTAGAGTTAAAGATGGGTACCACCACACTTGACTTTTACACGGGTGATGGAGGTTCAAACTCAAGTTCTCCTGATTGCATTAATAAACACTGTATCCACTGAACCATCTCCAGTCCCATCGCCACTATCTATTTTAGATGCTTATACTATTTTCTCTCTTTGTTTTTTTTATTATTATTGTGCATTAGTGTAAAGGTGTCAGATCTCTTGGAATTGGCCTTACAGACAGTTGTGAGCTGCCATGTGGGTGCTGGGAATTGAACCCAGGTCCTTCGGAAGAGTAGACAGTGCTCTTAACCGCTGAGCCATCTCTCCAGCCCTGTTTGTTTTAAGACAGGGTTTCCTTGGGTAGCTCTCCTGGAGCTCACTCTGTAGACCAGGCTGTCCTTGAACTGAGAGATCCACCTGCCTCTGCCTTCCTAGTGCTGGGATTAAAGGCGTGTGCACCACAACTTGGTTCATCTTGTGTTTTTCTTAAGTACTATTAAAGTATCGGATTTCTGTTTTCATTTCATTAATGAGCTCATTGTATAAGTGGTAAAAATCACTCTTACTTAGCACAATCCAACAGAAATAATAAAATTAGCACTAACAAAATGCTCCCCTTTTTTAATGACTACTTTTTATTTATTTATTTTTATGTGCATTTAGGTTTTTGCTTGCATGTATGTCTGTGTGAGGGTGTCAGATTCCCTGAAACTGGAGTTACGGTTGTGAGCTGCTATGTGGGTGCTGGGAATTGAACCAGGATCCTCTGGAAGAGCAGCCAGTCTCTTAAACTCCATGCTTCTTATACCAAGCAGTGTTCTTTCTTCTTAACTTTAAGACTCAAAATATTTGTATACAGTTACTGAACTTTTTCTGTTTATCTTTTTTGGACAACAGAAAAAGTGTGAGCGCTATTGGCCTTTGTATGGAGAAGATCCTATAACATTTGCACCATTTAAAATTTCTTGTGTAAGTACCTATTTTTATTTATTTTAAAATATTTTTAAAAATTTGTTCTTTGGGAATATTGTACACAAATACTATATATTTTGATCAGATCTATCCCTGCCCCATTTTTACAGCTCTTCAGACTCACCAGCTATGTCTTCCTCCCAACTTCATGACCTTTTAATCCTGAGTCCAATTGGTGTAAGGGCTTTCTGCTGGAGCATAGGCAAACTACCAGAGGTCACATTTCTAAAGAAAACAGACTGTCCCTTGCCCAGCAACCAAAAGTCGCCAATAACCCCTCTCCTTGGAGTAGGACTGTATATTAATCACTTAAGAGTCTCTGTATTCACCTCCATCAACTGCAAAAAAAGAAGCTTCTTTGTTGAGGGTTGAGAGTTACACTGATAAGTTTATAGAACAATAAGTATTTGGAAGGCAGTGTGTCCATTTAGCAAAATAATAGAAGTGGTTTCTCCCAGGGAATATGACACAGGTCCAGTTGACAGTGTCATGCATGAGTTCCATCTTACAGAGCACAGACCTTTGATTCAGTGAAAAGGGATCCTACAACATTCATGCTACAGTTCCATTAATAAGCATACACTGCCAGGTCAGTTATTGTAGCTCACAGAGTTCATAGCTGCGTAAGACTTTCCCCACCAATCTGCTGTCATCTTCCTGCATCATAAAAGGTAGAGAGTAGGGAGGAAGCCTCCACAGCACCTATTTTTTTTTTTAAGATTTATTTATTTGTTTTGTGGGTATGAACACTGTTTTCGTGCACAGCAGAAGAGGGAATCAGATTCCATTACAGATGGTGGAAGGCCACCATGTGGTTGATGGGAATTGAACTCAGACCCCTCTGGACCAGCCAGTGTTCTTAACCGTTGAGCCATCTCTTCAGCCCCCACAGTACCTATTTTTAATATACATTATTTAGTCAGAAAATTGCATTATAGACTGATGAACAATTAAACTGTAGTGTGCTACATACTCAGGCTATTGCAAGCCTAGGACTCAATTCCGTGTGAACTCAACAGCGATTTAACTACAAGTAAAAACTAAATTTACAAACTGAAAGCATGCTAATTAAAATAACTCCAGTATGTAACTTGATTCCTTGGCAATCACAATCTTTGAGACAGAGAAGTGAGTCTTTTCTGAGGTGTTGGTGTGGGGATGAAGAAGAGTGCCCTGGTGATCAGACAGGAAGACTGGCTGGCCGGAGTTCAGTCCTGTGTGCTGCTCCAGCAGCCGCTTAGCCTGCGTGCCAGCACACTACCCATTTGTAAGCTGTAGCCCACTAAGCTACTTGCAAATAACTTTGCTGCATTTGCAGCCAAGTCTGCCTCAAACTGACAGCGGTCTTCTCACACCAGCCTTCCACATGTTAGGGTAACAGGCATAAGTTACCATGCTGGGTTCTTGAATTTTAGTGAAAGTAAAATATACTTTCCTCTTAACAATAAATGAAAAAGTGGTTGGGCATACTGGCACATGCCTTGAATGCAGGGGAAGGAGGGAAGCAGCAGAGACACATAGGCAGATTTCTGAGTTCAAAGCCAGCCTGGTCTCCAAAAGGAATTTCAGGACAGCAAGGACTACACAGAGAAATTCGTCTCGAAAAACCAAATAATAAATAAATGAAATAATTGATAAATAAATAAAGTGATTTTCCCATGCTAGAATAATAGTGGACGTCTGTTTTTAATGAGTAGCACATAGTGTTCTTAATGACTGACCTAAACTGTCTGTGCTTACAACTAACAAGGCAAAAAGAACCTAGCAGCACACAAATGTCAGGCTTCTTTCTAATAATCTGGCTAAGAGAGAGCATCAGACTTAAAGCTGTGCATGTCTCCTACAACCGTGGTAAGAGTAACAACTAAGGGTGCTCTTCCCTCCTTCCCTCATTGCTGCTCGTGTAAGCTGAGAGGTGAGTGTTACCTAAGTCCAAAATCTAAATGTTAATTTTAGATTGTGGACTTTTAAGTATTTTGTCTAATAAATATGTGTGTGTCCCTGTGTGTGCTTTTTCATTTTAATATTTTTACTGATTTACAAGTTTTTATCTTTTTAGGAAAATGAACAAGCAAGAACAGACTACTTTATTCGAACACTTTTACTTGAATTTCAAGATGTAAGTAATTCCCATCATAGATGAAAGAGCGCCTGTCTCCATTTGTATCCTTCTTCTCCATGTCCCTCTCTTCCTGCTTCCCACTCTTGCTCTGAGTCTTTGACTTTTGCTATTATTTATTTAGTTGGTGTCTTAAGCTTGATGCTTATCAAAATGCATAGTAAAACAGTATATATCTTAGTTTACTTAGAACAACTTAAATTTTCTGTGTGGAATTTCTTCCGTGCATATAGTTTTCTTCTGTTAACAATAAGCTGAGTATAGCATTAATTATTTATTACTCACTTGTATTCACAATTTTTTAAATACAAAACTAAGTTTTCATTTAGAAGCTGTGATGTAAATGTAGCTCAGTGGTAGGGCCATTTGTTTAGCAGGCACAAAGATTCAGTCCCAGCACTAAGAAATACAAAAGTCAGTTTTCATTCAGATATAAATTATGTTTACTTCAAGCTGTTGACTTAAATGTTTCAGAGCCAATCAAAGTGGTAAGTTTTCAGGGAAGAAACCAAAGACATGTATAAAAGGACACTGGAAAATACTTGTCGACTTTTTTCTCATCTGTTTTTATTAGTCCAACTTAGTCATGAAATATGTCATTCTTCCCAATTCACGTGTAAGCCTTCCTACTTCCTTTTGACAATCTATGTTTATTCTTCTCCCTAACTGTACTAATCATATTCCTTAGGTTGAGTCATTTATTATACCCAGGTTGCATGTTTTATCTCTAGTTAGTACCTTAATGTCTGCAAGTGTGTTAGATAGCTCAGTGATCCTAACCATGAAAGTGGTGGCACATACCTTTAATCCCAGCACTCGGAGCAGAGGCCAGCCTGCTATACAAAGCAGGCCCAGGATAGCCAGGGCTACAGAGAAACCTGTCTCAACCCCCGTCCCCCACACCCCTGGGTCCAAAAAAAGAGTGTGTTACACATAGACATAGATAAAGGGGGTTTGAGAAGTTCAGTAACTTGCCTATTTCCTAAGTGACAGCTCGAACACTGGGGCTGACTCCTAAGTTCTGTTCTTTCTGTTGACTATTTCTATCTAGAATAATCAGTCTTAAAAGTTGGGGGGGGGGGTGCTGTTCATTGGTTAAGAGCCTTTGCTGCTCTTGCAGAGGACCCAGGTTAGTTTCCATATAGCTCTAGTGGCTAACAACTCTAACTCCACTTTCAGAAGATCCAAAGCCCTCTTGACCTCCATGGGCATGAGGCACATACACAATACAAATATGTACATGCACTCATACTCATAAATGAAAATACTTTTAGAGTAACTGAGGCTTCTTTGGATCTTTGATTTATGTGGGCCATCTCTTTCAGTGTTTACTATAAAATTAAATTTTGGAAAAAGTTTAAAAGCATGGAATACATAAGCATATATTACATTAGCTGGTTAAAGTAAAGGAAAGTGAGCTGGGCACAGTGGCGCACGCCTGTAATCCCGGTACTCTGGGAGGCAGGCAGGCACCTCTGTGAGTTGGAGGCCAGCCTGGTCTACAAAGTGAGTCCAGGACAGCCAAGGCTACACAGAGACACCCTGTCTCTGGGAGAAAAAAAAGAAAATCTTAGCATTATTTTGAAAATAAACCTCCCCCATTTCTATCTCTGTTGCCCCCAAAGGGTTAAGAGGAAGTAGACAGTTCCCACAATAGTGAGGAAATGGATTTGGAGTTGGACATTATTCTAAGTTCTTTTTCAGTATATTCTTTTGTTTTTCTACCTCTAATGAATTATAAAAATAATAACACCATCAACTTTGTAGTGTGGATTAAAGAATATGTTATGTAATATAATGGTTACAGAGCGTGTTGTCTATGTTAACATGCTTGAGTTAGAGCTTGCATTTGTTATGTTCTATAAAACATTGGGTAAGTTAATATGGCTAAATTTCCTCATATAAAATAATGATGGTGTGAATGTCACCTTCCTTGTGGAAGCTGTGAAATTCATGTTAAGTCAATAAATAAAGGCTATTGTTTGATTTTTTTTAAAGGTATCGTAGAAATGATTAAATGCATAGCTTGAAAGTTTGTAAGTACATTATTCTAATTACTGAATTTCTGTTTTTTTTTTTTTTTTTTGAAGGAATCCCGTCGGCTCTATCAGTTTCATTATGTGAACTGGCCAGACCATGATGTTCCTTCGTCATTTGATTCTATTCTGGACATGATAAGCTTAATGAGGAAATACCAAGAGCATGAAGATGTGCCTATTTGTATTCACTGCAGGTACAAAATAATTTTCTAAATGTAGAGAAGTACAGTGCTCAAGTTTGCTGTGAAATAGTTTTATTTCTTCATTAATGTAATATATTATATCTTGAGCATTTCCTAGCCCTGTTACAGTATATTTGAGAATGAGACCCTGTGAATTTATATACGCTAATCTGGTTAATAGACTATCTAGATGTTACAGTGAAATATCATCATATTCCCTGATATGATCAATGTCAGGCAAATTTTCATGAATGATATAATCTCAGACTTTAAAAAAAATGTTAATAGATATAAATGGTCTTATTGATCTGAGATGCCATTGGTCTCCAGACAAGTGCTGGGTGTGGTGAACATGCCTGTAATCTCAAAACCAAGGAGGCTGAAACAGGAGCTCAAAGAGTAAGGCCAGTCAGGGGTACCTACCTAGCAAGACTATGTCAAAACAAACCAAAAAACAGGAAGGCAGGAGAGAAAGGGGAAACATCATTATCTTACACATATTAAACGTTGAACATTTGAAAGCAAAATCCATTGCCAGTTACACAGCAAAGATGTCATTTGTAAGAGATACCTCAATATCAGAGCTCATACATTGTAGTTTATAAGGTGTTTCCCAAGTGACAAGAATTCAGTGCTTCTTCCTGAGGAACAAGCTTCCATATCTGTACCGCTGCCTGTCGTACATGAAATTATAGTTGAAACTGCTGAAATATTTTTTAATTTTATGTACATTGGTGTTCTGCCTGCATGTATGCCTTTGATCCCCTAGAACTGGAATTACAGACAGTTGTGAGCTGCCATGCAGGTGCTGGGAATTGAACCCTACCTCTTTGGAAGAGTAACAAGTGCTCCTAACTGCTGAAATCTTAAGCAGGCAGGAAATTAATATTCTTGTTTGTTTGTTTGTTTGTTTGTTTTGTTCTTTTGAGGAATTATGAAAAGTGGTGTTTACTTATAGCTAAATACGCTAATTCCCCAAGTTTTTTTAGGATTAAAAGTATGTCTTCTGTAGGCCAGGTTGGCATCAGACTTTTATATAGCTAAGGCTTTCCTCCTTGCCTCCGGTGCCCTGCTTGGATTATAGGTGTATCCCATGATACCTGGCCTAGCATTTTTGTAGTAAATTAAATATAAACGTTGGTCTGTGTTTCCTGGACAGCCTTATTAAATTGTGCTGTAAAGCTAAATAATGTAAAACTAAATAATGGTCTACCCCCTTGGCAGCCTTAAGTTCAGCTATATTGGTATTAAACTGCTCCATAGAAATGTTTTCACTCTTTTCAGGAAATATTTAAATGTCAATTATTCTTTGCAAAGTTAGTCATTTTGACATGTAAGAAACCACATAAACCCAGCCTTTGACTTTGGGGCAGTAACTGTGACATTTGGTTATTCCTGAAGGGGTAACCAATTTTGTGTTCCAAGTGTGGGTTAGAGGTTAATTATGTTAAATTAGGTAACTGGCTGTTTTTACTTGACACATTGAGCTATTTTTATTGTCTGATTTTTCTTCTACTTAAAAGCCATGAAATTTTTAAAACAAAAAACAAAGAAACATTCCAGTTATGAGAAAGATGGCCTTAATTTGTCCTTGTCTAGAAAACTAAAAACATGTGCCTAAGCATTTATGTGATTTTTATATCTCTAAATATAATGACTCTTTTGTTCCCTGTCTTACCTGACAGTCTTTCTATTCCAGTTGACTCCAGATTATTTATAATAGAACTTTTTGCTTTGCTGCAACCCTTTTTAAAAAGGTTTTTTTAAATGTGTGGCTCCTGTAGATGACTAACCCTTTTTGTTGTTGTTGTTGTTGTTTGTTTTTTAAAGTTAGAGTCTCAGTAGCCTAGGTGAGCCTTAAACTTTTACCTCCCTCCCCCCATGCTGGAATGCTGAGCAAGGATGAACCACCATACCCAACTAGGTTTTAATTTAAAAGTGAACAAGGACTTGTTAAAGTGGCTCATGCCTATAATCTCACTACTACTTAAAGACATGGTATGGAGAACTGTATGAGATAAAAGGCCAGCCTTGGCTGTAGAGTGAGACTGTGTCTCAAAATAAGGAGGAGGGTGGGGGAGAAGAAGAGCAGCAACAAAACCCCTAAACAAGTAAACTGACAAAAAAACAGGGATACAGCAAAAGAAAATACTAAGCAGTGTATTGAACAAAGAAAAAATAGTTAGCACTTGTATTGTTAGTTTTTTTTTTTTTTTTCTGTTGCTGTCATAAACTTCCATAACCCAAAACAATATAAGGAAGAAAGGGTTTGTTTTAGCTTACAGTTTCAGAGGGATAGTGTACATAATGTTGAGGAAGACGTGACAGCAGTATCAGGAAGGAAGGCAAGACTGTAAACCCTCACACCCTTCGCCAGTAATATCCTTCTTCCAGAAGGGTCTATTTCTAAAGGTTCCATATTACACCAACCGTCTGAAGTTAGCACTTCAGAGGGGATCAAGTGTTCAAGTAGATGAGTGTTTTTAAGTTCGACATATATAGTGTCTATAAAAATGCTAGGGAGACTACAACTCTAAAAAGAATGTTGAATCAATCATGAAAAAAATATGTTTATAGTAGTTTTGCAGTATAGTCATGATTATATTGTTCAGTAACGTGTAGGATATTTCAAAACCAAATCTTAGACTTTCATGAGATAAATCTATATATTTTCAAATACTATAAAACTTATTTTACTCCTGAGACAAGTTTTTTCTATCTTAATCTTTCAAAAGACTGTAGATTCATTGTGTTTCAAAATCACACTAAGTGATTTTGTCCTGCTAAGTTATTTGTAATTGAATTTATTATAAGAAGTAAATAAAGGAAACTTAGCATGGTCTTGCATGCCAGTAATTCCAGCATCTGGACACTGAAGCAGGAGGATTATTGAGTAAGAGACCAACTTGAGCTCCCTAGGCCCTGTCTCAGAAAGAGGGAAAAGGAGAGAGAAAGAAAAGTCAGCAGGTAAAAGCACTCACTGCCTTTCCAGAGGAACCAGGTTCAATTCCAGGCACCCACATGGCAGCTCACAATTCCAGTTTCAGGGGACTAGACACCCTCTTCTGGTTTCCCTGGGCACCAAGTGTCCGTGCATGTGGTTCACAGACATACATAGAGACAAAACACTCATGCATGTAAAATAGGGTTTTTTTAAGTAAATGAAATTTTTCAGACATAAGAGATTATTGGTTAACTACTTTTTGTTTGTTTGTTTGGTTGGTTGGTTTTTTTGAGACAGGGTGTCTCTATGTAGCCTTGGCTGTCTCAGACTGGTTCTGTAGATCAGGCTGGCCTCTCAAAGAGATCGACCTGCCTCTGCCACCCACAGGCTGGGATTAAAGCCATGTGCACCACAGCCAGCGCTGATTAATTTTTTTAAACACTTATTTATGTTGACATTTTCTTAGCCAACTGGTGTCTTGTGGTTACTGAAAAGGGCTACTTTTTGCCTCTAGGAGAAGTGGTTTGCTGGTATAGAAACCATATAGGAAATGTCTAATGAATTCATGAATTAAAGCAAACTAAAATTTGTGAATTAAGGTTAATTCAGTGGTGATTAAAAAGGAAAACTTTCATTCTGGAATTGAAAGATAAAGAAATTGTTTTGACTTTCTTTTTTTTTTTTTTTTTTTTTTTTTTTTTTACAAGTTATTTGAAATTCTTTCCTGTTCTGTTATGGTATTCAGTCAGTAACTATAATTCATAAGTCTATTTCAATAGTGTTTCTCTAGTTTTAAAAATTATTTGCAGGGCAGTGGTAGCACATACCTTTAATACCAGCACTTGGAAGTGCTGTGGATCCCTGAGTTCAGGGACAGCCAGAGCTACACAGAGAAACCCTGTCTTGGGGAAGAAAAAAACAAAACAAAACAAAAACATGATTTTTTAAATCTTTTAAACAATAAAAACAAGTTGTTAACTGAAGTAACTTAAAAAGCACATCTACAAAAGGAAAGCAGGTATGTCCATTCGAGATGAAGTGTGTTTCTTTGAAGACAAGATGTTAAAACCTATCCCAAGCTAGCTGGGAGCTGGACTGGCCCTGAGGAAGCCTCTGAATCTCTCTGTCAGCACACGCAGCTCTAGGGGGCATTTTACAAGCCTGTTCCCATTTAATTAGCACACCACCTTTACAGTCCAACTCCAACTGTTCTTCAGGAGATGGTGGTGACCAGCTGTCTTTGTTCATGGGGTAGGAGCTGCTCAAGTCACTGCTGGCTCTAAAACTGACTCCTAGGGCTTGTAGCTTTCTTTTTCCCATACCTGTTACAATTTACTAGTCCCGCTTTGCCAAAACATAAAACCATCCTTAGTATTATATTATGCTTTTAACTAGTGAGAATAATTTTATTTCTAGGGGCTATTACTGGCCAGAATTAGACTTACAGAGTTAAACATTTACAGGTTTTTCTGTGAGTCACTAATTCTTAGAAATTCCTTGAATTAAAAATTTAAATATTCAAATATTAATGTTAAGAGTGGTGCTGTATTTGTATTTTAATTTGTTTACTAATTAGAATTTCTTCAAGTATCTTAAATGATTTTTTTTTTTTTTTTTTTTTTTTTGCTTCTGAATGGTAACAGTTGTTTTATTTTTTTTTAAAAAATTAACTGATTTCGGGCTGGAGACATGGCTCAGAGGTTGAGAGCACTGCTTGCTGTTCCAGAGGTCCTGAGTTCAATTCCCAGCAACCACATGGTGGCTCACAACCATCTAGAATGAGATCTGGTGCCCTCTCCTGGCATGCAGGGGTACATGCAGGCAGAACATTGTGTACATAATAAAATAAACAAATCTTTAAAAAAAAAATTTAAACTGATTTCTTTCTCAAACTTTGTACCCTTAGTGCAGGCTGCGGAAGAACGGGAGCTATCTGTGCCATAGATTACACGTGGAACTTACTAAAGGCCGGGGTGAGTGTGCTTTTTATATAGCTTTATGGTTGCGTTATTGTCAGCGTCACATGAATATGAACTGTTAAAACCACAGTGTGTTTTCTTAGATATATCCCAGAATGAGTTTTACCGTGCAAGTGAAGGTAGTGAGGAAGTGCAAATGCTAGGTGCTGCCTTGAGGTTCTCAACTGGATGGACACCAGGGTAGGAGTTGGTTTTCCATTGAAAACCACTTCCATCCGGGGTGTGGCTCTCTGTGGACCATTCAGATAAAGATTCTCACAAGTCAGCGCGTGCATGCCTCCTTCCTCTCTTCTTTGTCCTGCCGTCTGCTACCTATATTGCTTTTTTTTTTGAAACAGGGTTTCTCTGTGTACCCTGGGCTGATCTTGAACTCACAGAGATCCGCCTGCTTCTGTTCCCCAGTGCTGGGATTAAGGGTGTGTGCCACCACTGCCTGGCTAATAAATATTTTTAAACTCCAAAATTAAAACTTGGAAGAGATATTTAAATAAATTCCAGCAAACAAAATTTGGAAAAAATCAAAATATTTAAATATCTCTTGAAGCATCAGTAAAGTTGTATATTTCAGTTGTAGTCCTCACTTAATTGAATTTGTCTTAACGTTGCCTGGTGTCGTGGCGCACACCTGTGATCCCAGGACGGGAGGCAGAGGTGGGCAGATCTCTGTAAGTTCGAGGCCAGCCTGGTCTATAAAGCAAGTCCAGGACAGCCAAGGACAGAGGACAGAGAAACCCTGTCTTGGGGGGAAAAAAAAGAATTTACCTTAAAGTAACTACAACATAGGCCTTAGCTGGAACTGGGTATATGGGTATATACATCCTTTAATGTCTATAGACTCCGAAGCTCTAAACCTGAAAATCATTCTTCAGTCATCGGTCTTTCTCATGGCTCTAAGACGTTTTTTTATTAGGCACCAAATTCTATCACGTCTTTCCTGTTCAGACTGCCATGTTTCCTGAAGTAGAAGTTGGCAGAGTACAAATGTACCTCAAGATGGTAGTCTCAGTTTGAAACGTACAAGGGGTTGTCCAGGTGGTTTTACAGCACCGCCTGGAGAGAAGCTTACGGATCTCTCTTTTAGTTCTTTGGGTTGTTTCTTGCACGGCCATGTCTTAAGACCACAGTGGCCTTAGAGAGTAGAGTCACATTCCTTATTAATGCGTATAGTGTGATTCAGGTGACCTTCTCCTAGGCTTCATCTATCTTCCGTTTCTTACTTCTTCAGTAATCAGTCTCCTTCATTCACACAGAGTAAACTTTGTCTCAGATGTGTGTGTTCACGTGCACGTGTGTAAGTTGTGTGTGTGTGCACTCGCCTGGGCGGCTAGAGGTGGACTTTGACTCTCTATCTTCCTGGCTCATTGGCCATCAGATTGTTCAGGTTGCTGTTTCTCGGCAAACTAGAAACTCCCCGAGTTAGGTAGCGCTCCCCAACACTGTGCACGCCTGGTGTTTCTGTGGGTTCTGAGGAGCCGCGCCAGGTCCTCCTACTTCCTTGAGCACCTCCTGACTGTGCCATCTCCTCGGCCCCTTTGTAACTGTCCCATCGCTCCTCCAGCCATCATAGTTTGTCCCAGCCTGTTTCCTGTATGCCCTGGTTGTGCTCTGCAGTGTGACCGCAGAGGATCGGTGAGCACTCTCCGGGTGCCATCCCCAACTGACACGCAGTGCGCGATAAATACTTGCAGTTATCCAGCCCATGCCTGAGGTCTGTGTAAAAACTCGGTGAGTATTTTACTGTTTTCTGACATTGTTACATATGTTGATTTTTTTTGTTTTAGAAAATTCCAGAGGAATTTAACGTGTTTAATTTAATACAAGAAATGAGAACACAAAGGCACTCTGCAGTACAAACAAAGGTATTGTTGATTTTTTTCTCTTTATAAATTATATTTTCATAAATGTTTCCTTTGGTGTTTTTCATTATCTCCTGTTTATCATTTCTCTTTCTAATAGGAGCAATATGAGCTTGTTCATAGAGCCATTGCCCAACTGTTTGAAAAACAGCTACAACTGTATGAAATTCATGGAGCACAGAAAATCACTGATGGTGTAAGGATTCTTTGCTCAATAGCTTTGGCAAGCTTACTTTACCAAGATTTAGCATTTGTAATCTTGTTTAGAGCTGTGTAAGAATGTCTGCAACAGGAGTTTTGGGGTTTTTGTTGTTGTTGTTGTTCTGGGTTTTTGAGATAGGGTTTTTCTATAACCTTGGTTGTCCTGGAACTTACTCTGTAGACCAGGCTGGCCTGGAACTCACAGAGATACCTGCCTGCTTCTACATTTGGAGTGCTGGAATTAAAGGTGTATACCACCACACCTGACTAATAGGGATACTTTTATCTGGCATAGGTTTTATTAAATTCACCTAACTTTTACTCTGTTATAATAGAGACTTAGTAACTCAAGACAAACTGAATAATCTAAGTAAAATTTTTAAAAGATCTTATGTCAGCAACTATTCATTATTGTTTCGAATATAAACTACCGTTTTTGTTTTTGAGGCAGGATTTCCCTGTGTAGCCTTGGGAGTCTGCTTGAATTTTCTTTTGGCATGATAGTATAACATTTTGTAGTTATTTTCATACCCTCCATGCTTTGATGTGTTGTGGGACAATCATGCTATGTAGCCTAAGCTGTTTGAGGTTCTCTTGCCTCAGCCTCTTAACATGTATGTAGACATACATCACCATGCCCAATGTATTATATGTGCCTTTATCAGTAAGTCCCTTTTTTGTCATGTTGTAATTCATAACCATTTTATCCTTAAATGATCTTACTGAATCTTCAGGGTTTTGGGTTTTTTTTTTTATTTTTATTTTTTTTATTTTTTTATTTTTTATTAGGGGTTATATGTGTGTTTGCATGTACAAATCATGCTGTAGGGGTGGGGATACATACCAGAGCATGTGTATGAAGGTCATAGACAACTTTATGGGTTCAGTTCTCTCGTGTGTCAATCAAGGACAATTGTTTTTCCTGTAATTTTCCCCCTGGCAGAATGATATTACCACTGGAAATCTGGTCAGCTCTGTGGATAGTGAAAAACAAGATTCTCCTCCTCCAAAGCCACCAAGGACTCGAAGGTATGAGTGTTTTTAACTTTTCTGACCTACCTAACTAAAGTGACAAATTGTGATTATCTTAGTTTTAAAACTGGTATTTCATTTAAGATGTAGAACATTTGCCAGTTATTTGTTACTGATATGCTCAAGTTTTTGTTTGAATTTTGTATGTCAATAGTGCATTGTACCAGAATTCATACTTTGGTGTTAGAATAAGAAGTATTTCCTTAGCTTTCTTTAAAGTAGTTTCTCTTAGGATAGGAGAACTTTCTGGAACCAGGAAGTCAGAGAACAGTTCATGTTTCAAGAAGCTACCTGTCTTGGCCAAGGCTTACTGCAGGTTTATTATATTACTGATGTAGCAGGTTGAGCATAAGATCTCTGAAATTCTGGGTATAACACAAAGGCAAAAAAGAAAGACTGGAAAACAGTGATGTAGAGACCATAAAGGAAAAAGGATTTTATTTGTTTTGTCTTGATTTGGTTTAACAGTGCTGGGAAAGGAACACAGAGTGCTTTCTGCATGTGAGACAAGCATTCTACCACTAGGCCACATACCCAGCCCCTGAGGGAATATTTTGTATGGCAAAAAATAGCATGAATGTCAACTCCCAGCAGAGTGCTGCCTGGGAAAATGAACTAGACTTTCAAACCTGTGTGTAAAGTGAAGAGCATTTGTGAAAGTCAAACAAGGGTTGTGGTTTGTTCATGTCAAAGCATTTAGAGCCATCTAGTTTGAGAAGCCCACAGACAGCATAGAATGTATTGGAACACATTCACTTAGGAACTTGAGAAAAATAGCAAGTAGAAAATTGGATGATGTTGGAGATAAAAATCTACATTGAAGAAACTGAGGCAGATTTGAGGATAGCTGCAAAGGGTAGCCTGGGCTACATGGCAGGTTTTTATGTTATGTTTTATTTTATTTTTTTAAGACTTGTTTGATTGTATGTGTGTGCATGTAAATCTCTGTGTGTAAACAGGTGGCAGCAGATCCTCTAGAACTGGAGTACAGGTGTTTGTAAGCAGTTGTGGGTGCTGGGAATCAAACTCTGGGCCTCTGAAAAAGCAACAGTGTTTTTAAACACTTAGCCATCTCACCAGCCTCAAGTTTTTAACTTTTTAAAAGACAGTTGTATTCAATTCAAATAAGTTGTCTTAAAGAGATTTATTTCTTGATTAGTAAACAGTTAAAACTAGAATTTTAAATAGAGATTTATTATTTTGGTTAATAAAAAAATTAAGGTTTCATGGTTGGAAAATTATGTATATCATTTAGCTTTTAAACAATATTTAAGGTACTTTCTGAAAATTTAAAACACCAAAATATTTGTTTCTAAAACTGATTGTATGTGAAAGTGCATGTGGATTCATTAAAAGCTAGAAATATCAAAGAAAAATGGAGGAAAATGATGAGAGAACCAACCATTTAAAAATTATAGTGTGTTTCAGACCAGTCCTTGGAAGGGAAAGGCAGAAAGATGAGAAGTTCAAGGCCAGGCCTGTCAGATGGTTCAGTGTGTGAGTCAGTGACAGGGGACCGGAAGACCTGAATTCAATTCCCAGTGGGAAGAGAATCAGCTCCTGAAAGCTGTCTCTGACGGCCACTGGGGTACAAGCTTACCCACACATTCACATCAGACACACTAATAGTGAACAAAATATTGTTCAGGTCCATTCTCAACGACAGCCTGGTCTTCACAAGACTGCATTTAATAAGATAAATAATATTTTGTTTCCACTAGTTAAAAAAAGAAAAATATCAGGGCTGGGTGGGGTGTGGCTCAGTGATTAAAGTGCATGCTATACAAGTGTGAGAACCTGAATTTGGCTCCCCTGCACTTAAGGCAAAAGTTTGGCATGGTGGCACCTACCTTAACCCCACCATTAGAAGGAGGGAGAGATAGAAATAGGCAGATCCCAGGAGCTCAGTGTCCAACCAAAAAGGCAAGCTCCAGCTTTAGTGAGAAAGCCTGTCCCCAAAAAGAAGGGAGAGCATGATAGAAAATACCTGAACTTGACCTCTGACCTTTACAGAAGCCTAAATAAGCAGCTGCACCCATACACCCTCATATGTACGTATTACCAATTCATGGGTTTGGGTAGACCACTGATGAGTAGATGTAGTTAAGAATTTGGCGAGGCTTGGTAGTGTGTGCCTTTAAACCCTACACTTGGGAGGCAGAGACAGGTGGGTCTTTGATTTCAAGGCCATCCTAGTCTATTGACTAGGGGCAGCCAGGACCACACAGAGAAACTCAAAGACTACTGTGAAAACAAGACGTTATAGAATGAAAGAGAGCATGGTGTGAAAGAGAGAGTAAGTGTGAATAATACTGATGGTCATAGATCGAGCTAAACAGAAGTGTAAGAGTATTGGAAAGCTAGAATAGGAGATGATTCCAAAGTAGGAAGTATAGTGTTTAAAACAAAAGGATCAAGAAACAATACCAGTGTCAACATTTTAAAATATTGAGGTATATATTTAGAAGTAGCTGTAAAATTTGTCTTGTTCTTTTTTTCCAATATGTAGTTCTGGCTGTCCTAGAACTAGTTTTGTAGACCACACTGGCCTCACAGTCACAGTTACCCATCTGCCTCTGCCTTCCAAGTGGTGGGAATAATGATGTATGTCTTCACACACCTGTGAAAAAGTTTCGGTTACTATAGAAGGGGAGGGGGGAACTGCTGGTTTTCATTAACATCACATGACTTTAAAACACTACATCTGTGTTACCTTGGTAAATATTGAATTTTCTTAGTCTCACAAATAGAATGTTATAACCATACTGTAATCAGTCAACTTACTTGTAAATGTTAAACATTCTTAGAATCTTGCTTGTTGCTTTACAGTTGCCTTGTAGAAGGGGATGCCAAGGAGGAAATACTACAGCCACCAGAACCTCACCCGGTGCCACCCATCTTGACACCCTCTCCCCCGTCAGCCTTTCCAACTGTTACTACTGTGTGGCAAGACAATGACAGATACCACCCAAAGCCAGTGTTGCACATGGTTTCATCAGAACAGCATTCAACAGACCTCAACAGAAATTACAATAAATCAGACCTCACAGGGAAAAATGAATCAGCTGTTGAACACATAGATAAAAAATTAGAGCGAAATTTAAGTTTTGAGATCAAGAAAGTCCCTCTCCAAGAAGGACCCAAAAGTTTTGATGGGAACACACTTTTAAATAGGGGACATGCGATTAAAATTAAATCTGCCTCTTCTGTAGTTGACAAAACCTCTAAGCCACAGGAGTTAAGTTCAGATGATCTAAAAGTTGATGATGTTTCTCAGAATTCTTGTGCAGACTGCAGTGCGGCACACTCAGACAGTGCTCCTGATTCTTCTGAAGAATCCCAGAACTCACACACACCACCACGGCCAGACCGCTTGCCTCTTGATAAGAAAGGACATGTCACATGGTCATTTCACGGACCTGAGAACGCCACGCCTGTATCCGACTCATCTGAAGGCAAATCCCCAGATAACCATTCTCAAACTATAAAAACTGTGAGCTCAACACCCAATTCTGCAACAGAAGAGGAGACCCAGGATCTTGTGGATCACCATAACGGCTCCCCTCTGAAAGCGCCGCTCAGCTTTACCAATCCCCTTCACTCTGATGACTCAGACTCAGATGAAAGGAACTCTGATGGTGCTGTGACCAAGAACAAAACTAGCATTTCAACAGCAAGTGCCACAGTTTCTGCTGCCAGTAGCACTGAAAGTGCTTCCACTAGGAAAGTGTTGCCAATGTCCATTGCTAGACAGGAGGTGGCAGGAATGCTGCATTCAGGTGCTGAAAAAGGTAATATGGTATCGGACTTCTGGTTCCCCTTATTATCTGCCCATCTCTGTTCTGAGCAGTTTAGCTCTTTCAGTTCATTATGACTTACTCCACATCATACTTGAACCTGCAGCAAAATCTAGTTTTAAATAACTTTGGGGTTTTTTGTTTTGTTTTGTTTTGTTTTTTTGAGACAGGGTTTCTCTGTGTAACACTGGCTGTCTTGGAACTCACTCTTGTAGACCAGGCTGGCCTCAAATTCAGAGATCCAGCTCCCTCTGCCTCATGAGTGTTGGGATAATGACTGTCCAGCAGATGACATTTTTTTTTTTAAAGATTCAGATTCAAAGTCATGTTATTTTCTTTTCTCCATCTAATCTAAATGTCTATAATTAGCAGGGTTTTTTTTTTCTAAATATGTACAACTTCATTTATATCTCCACATTTAAATTAGTATTTTTAAATATTTATTTATATTGTATATATGAGTGCTCTGTTTACATGTATGGCTTCATGCCAGAAGAGGGCATCAGATCCCATTACAAATGATTATGATCCACCATGTGGTTGCTAGGGCTTGAACTCAGGACCTCTGAAAGAGCAGCCAGTGCTCTTAACTGCTGAACCATCTCTCCAGCCCCTAGTATTTTTTTTTCCTTTGCTCATATATTATAGCTCAACCACAGTTTATCCTCCCTCCCCTTTCCCCCACCTTCCCTCTCCCCCAGATTCACCCACCTACACACAAAAAAAAGTTTATATCTAAGGGATATCAACTAAACATGGTATAACAAGGTACAGTAAGACCAAGCGCATACTGTCACATCAGGCCGGCCCATTGGGAGGAAAAGGGTCCCACAAGTAGGCAAAAGAGTCAGGGACAGCCTGCTGTCCTTACTTTTTAACATTTATATTTATTGTTACCATACTTTGATCATTATGGGTGGACTTTGTTTTTCACAGAATCATTGTAACTAGAAGATTGCTTTGTTCTTGTTTTGTATCACTTAGTGCTTTATGTAAGTCAGATTTCTCTGACTAATTAGAAATTAGTGTAAAATAATTTGAAGAATCGGTGATACAAATACTGTAGAATACATCTTAATCATTTCATTTCACCTGTGCTTCCTGTAAATACTTGGTAGTCATTTTTTCCTATCTGACTACAAGATAACTTTTCAAAGAACTCTCTTAACAAATGCTTACAATAAAGTTACTCTCTAGTGGTAAGTTAACCCATAAGTTACTCCGCTGACTAGAGGCAGTTTAATTCACTCGGAGCTCAGCAGGTGTGTATATCACTGTTAGGCAGTTTGCCATGTCAAGGTGATGCATGCACTCTCTGAGATGTATAATTTTTCAGCAGGGTTTCTTTATGTAGTTCAGGCTGGCCTGGAACGCAGGTCCTCCAGACTCTACCTCCCTTGCACTGGGAGTCAAGTCTGATTCACCATGCCTGCTATCTAGCATTAAAATTTTTATGGTGCCTTCCCTCTTGCTTTGTTTTTGAGACAAGGGCCTGGAATTTCATTTCTGTCTCAATCTTCTGTGCTCTGAGATATCCAGGAATTTACTACCATAACTGTCACAAGTAGAGTTATTTTTTAGGGCCAGAGAAGATGGCTCAATTATCAAGAGCACTGGCTGTTCTTCCAGAGGCCTGGGGTTCAATTCCCAGCACCCACGTGGCAGCTCACAACTGTCTATTACACTAGTTTGAGGGGATCAGACACCCTCACACAGACATACTTACAGGCAAAACGCCAATGTGAATAAAATAGAAATAAGATTTTTTTTAAAAGATTTATTTACTTATTTATAGTGTTCTGCCTGCGTGTATGCCTGCAGGCCAGAAGAGGGCAGCAGCTCTCATTCGAGATGGCTGTGAGCCACCATGTGGCTGCTGGGAATTGAACTCAGGACCTCTGGAAGAGCAGCTAGTGCTCTTAACCTCTGAGCCATCTCTCCCGCCCCCAAAATAAGTTTTTTTAGTAGAGTTTTTTTAATTGTTTCTAATCATTTCTAATCACTTACCTTGTAGTTTATATCATGTATTGTTTATTTCATACTTGATTTATTACTTACTTTGAAAAATAATGGACACAAAAATTTTGTATTAGAATTTGTTAGTGAATTAACCCAATAATTTTGTATTGATAACAAAAAATAGTATTTTGTATAAGTTACTGCCTGATAAAATTTCTCAATGTGAATTCTTTCATTAGTTCTTTTTTTTTTCCTTTCCGTGTACCAGGGCCTATACATGTATTACCTTAGGCCTGAAATTTTACTCAGTTTTGGCCACAGTTGTCCCCACACACTGTGTGATGTGCAGAAGCCTTTGTAAAACAAGGCAGTCTGTAGTTGTGTAATGGGGTGGGGGCACTGGGAATTAGTCTTGGGTCTCTTACATGCTGCGTGAGTGCTCTAGCCTAGAGCTGTAGCCACAGTCATGACTATGTAATCTTTACAGAAAGCTTGTAGTGTGCAAAAGGCCATTTAGAGATCCAAGGAGAAGCATGCAGTTGAAAAGCAAGGAATTAGAAAATAGAATTCTTGACAAGTGTTGATCATTAAGAAAGAAAAGGTTAACAGTGTGCAGAACTTACTGCCACTGTCGTGTGTCCTTCCTTGAAATAACCATTTCTTTACTGTAATAGTTAGTGATAAGAGGACAAGGAGAAATAATGCTTGGTGGTTTGCCATCTTCCCACTGCCACTCTTGGATATGATAAATTGTCCTGGAACTCTAGGTAGGTATATCGAGTATTGGAGCTCTGGACTAAAGGCTATTGTTTGTGTGCATGTGACCCACAAAAGAAACCTAAGAGAAGGAAGGGCAATCAGCCAGCATCATTGCTTGCTGAAATTTTACGTGATTTTTCAGTTTTTAGTGTTTACAGCTATCAAGTATGGTAAAATAATAATATCCTCTTCTTTTCTGAAAAAAATAGGGATAAAACCTGGGCAGTAGGGACAAAGCCTGGACAGAATAATATAGGATCCTCAATACAGTTTTCCTTATCTGTTTTGCCTAGACGGGGTATACATGCACAACTGTATGCTCTTGTTTTCCTTCTCTCCCTAGAGCAAAAATTTAAAGTTTTATTACACTGCTTTATCCTGAGTCTTAAAGCCAATCTATGGGCTGGAAAGATGGCTTAATGGTTAAGAATACTGACTGCTCTTCCAGAGGTCCTGAGTTTAATTCCCAGCCACCACATGGTAGCTCACAACCATCTGTAATGGAATCTGATTTTCTCTTCTGGTTTGTGTGAAGACAGAGTATATAAATGTAAGAAAGAAAGAAAGAGAGAAAGAGAGAGAGAGAGAGAGAGAGAAAGAGAAAAAGAGAGAGAGAAAGAAAGAAAGAAAGAAAGAAAGAAAGAAAGCAAACCTGTGGGGCTTCCTTATTTTATTAATGCATTCTTTTTTACCTTTTCTAGGAGCTAATTTGGTTTTTGCTGCTGTAAAAACCTTTAAAATAATAGAGTCAGATGATACTGTTCACAGTACTTGGTAGTAAATTAGTGGTTACTAAAACATTAGTAGAGCTATTAGAAAGATAACTTGCGCTTCAAATGTTCCTTTAGCTGCTTGAAATGTGACTTGAGTACATAATTTTCAAATAAATGAAGGTTACGAAGGTGACTTGGAGAGGTAGTGCATGCCAGAATTCATGAGAGTTAAGCAATTGAGTCGTTAGGAAACACTGGCTTTCCCCAAGTGCCCAGCTTTCTTTGTACACAAAACATTATCAGGAAACTCAACAAGCCAGTGGTTTCTTTACTGAAGACTTTCACCCTCAGTACAATCAGAGTGATGTCTTTAGAGTTCCAGTAGGGGACATTTGCTTTTAGTAGTAATGGAGTTTGTTCTGTCTTTGCTCAGTAACATTCTTAACTCTTGCCAGGCACGGTGCCGCACACCTGTAATCCCAGCATTCTGGGAGTTCGAGGCCAGCCTGGTCTAAAGAGCTAGTCTAGGACAGCCAGGGGTACACACAGAAACCCTGTCTTGGAGGTTGGGGGAGAGTCTTAATTCTTCTTGATCATGAATTTAGTGGTAACAATGTTCGAAAACTAATTTTTTTGGTCCGTGACAGAATTTTTTTAAAGTATCAAAGTTGTATTGTTTGGGTGGCCCTTGCTGACTTTTAACTGTCTGAATTTGTGTTTAATGCAGATGCTGATGCAGGGGAGGAGTCGCCTCCCCCCTTGCCTGAGCGAACGCCTGAGTCGTTCGTGTTAGCAGGTGAGCATGGTAAGGCTTTCTCTGCCTTGCTGATGTTAGCCTTGCAGCTAACGTGCTGAGTAATGAAAACCAAAATCTAAGTCCTAACTGACGCCGACAGCTTTTTATTACTCACTAGAAAAGTTCTTTAAGCAGTAGTTTTTACAGATGATGGCATTTGTAACAGCCATTGTAACTACTAGAATTAAGTCAAATGCAATTTCAAATATATTTGCAGTATAGTGGGTGTTTCATTCACTAAAGACAGCATATACAACTTCACTTTCGAGTGTATAAGTTAAAATTCAAGTTGGGTTGTGGATGGGCATCTTTATGAAGACAGTTTCTAAAACTTGTATGGTGTGGTTTTGTATTGACTTTAATACAAAGAAATTTCAAGGGTTAAAGACAAACTTTTAATATTGAGATTTCATTTTTCTCAGATATACCTGTGAGATCTGAATGGCATGAACCTCCAGATGAGGAATGGTCTGAACAAAGGGAATCTGAAGTGAGTTGCGTGGGGACTGCAATAGCTCTACCGTTAGCTTATTACCCTAACTTACCAGTTGCCACCATTGCTGCATGCTTTTTTGAGACAGGTTTCTCTCTATAGCCCTGGCTGTCCTAGACTTGACCTGTACACCTGGCTGGCCTCGAACTCAGGGAGATCACCCTGCCTCCGCCTCCCTGAGTGCTCCTCACCACCACCCTGCTGTTTATTCCTTTTTTTAAGGTAGGGTCTCCTGTAGTCAGACTGTCCCCAAACTCACCTTGTGCCCAAGGTTGCCCTTGAACTGCTGACCCTCCTCCTGATTAAAAGTCTATGTAAGCCTTTTTAAAAAGATATGATATATTTTAAAAAGAATTCTCTGGCTTTCATAAGACCATCTCTTCCAACTATTATTTGGACAAACTGCTTTTGAAAAATTCATAAATTAGACCATGTTTTAAATCATTTTGATTATTTGGGGGAATAAGCTCCTATACTACATTTTGTCCCCCTATCATATACAACCACACTAGATTTATTCTATATTCCTAAAACACTCCATTGTGGTAACTTGTACTAAGGGTTAGCACAGTTTGATAAAATACAGTAGGTGTTGGTAGATGACAGCTGTGTGTTCCTGTGTGCGTTAGTTGTTAGGTGGGGGTGTTGTTATGCAGAAACTTCCCGTATGGCATATACCGGTGTAACAGGAGCTGTGGGATGGAAGCGGGGCAGCAGTTGCTGCTGATGCATGGGGATTAGAGTTCCCATCCCAGGACCCTTGTAGAAATCCAGGTGTGCCCTAGCACCGTGTGGGTAGACAGCACTGATGCCTCCTGACTGCTGGCCTGTGTCCAGACTCAGTGAGACTCTGCCTCAGACAAGAAGGACAGAGCAAGGTCCCGAGGTCAGCCACAGCCCTGTGCACACACACCAACACCTTGATGGGAACTTTTTAAATAAAGCATAACAAAATCTCAAGAATAAGGAAACACCATTGCTTTCTTTGTCTTTGATATTAAAAAATATAGATAGAAGCCAGGTGCTGTGCCACACAGCTGTAATCCCAGCACTTGGGGAGGCAGAGGCAGGCAGCTCTGTGAGTTCTCTGAGGCCATCTTGGTCTATAAAGCAAGGCCAGGACAGCCAAGGCTACCCAGAGAGGCCCTGTCTCAAGGGGAAAAAAATCTCGATACAAACCAAGCATGTTGGTGCATGCCTGTAGTCCCAGCACTTTAGGGTGGAGGAAAGACGACGAGTTTGAGGATACTTTTGGCTACATAGTGACTTTGAAGCTACCCTGGCCTAAGTGAGATTCTCTTTCAAAAGTTTATTTAAAAATTAGTAAAATTTTTACTTAAATAAAATAATAAAGAGGGGATTTTTTAATACACCCTAATTTCTTGGGATATATTTCTATAATAGATTAAGTGCTCTATTTATTGCATATAAGATGAGCTTATTGTAATAGCTATTAAATGTCTTTGCAGGGCTTGATAACTTCTGGAACTGAAAAACATGGTAAGATATTAGATTAATTTTTCTTTTCTACTGTTGACTTGATTTCTCTAAAGTAGCACATATTATGCCTCATGCTCTTTGGTCAGTTCTATATATGGAGGTCTCTAGGATAACTTCTTGAGAAAGTACAGTTCTGTAATATAATTCTTCCAAACTATTTCACACACAGATATTACTGATCTCAATTTGAAAGTCATCATTTGAAAGTTATTATCAGAAGTTATGAGTTATAGGTTACTTTTTTGGTATTTTTGTATTTTTATTTATTGAAATATCTAGAAGCTATGGGTATAGTTCTGAATGATCATATTGTTAATAGATCTAAGGTCTAGGTTCATTCTCTTGCACCAAAATTAACAATTACTTAGAAGTTTACGTTTTGAGTAAATGCTGCTGACTAACCTACAAGGTGTGTCCCTAAAAGAGTCTTAGAAATCTTCTGTTGAAGGTATTTCCATTTATTCGAAAAAAAAAAACCAAACAGTAATTATACTATCAAGTTAGCAGTTTTCTATTTGATTGAGGATAAGTCAGCATGTGCCTGAAATGTATGGAGTCCTAACTCTGCAGCCCCCCAAATCAGGTATGGTGATACACACCTGAAATCCCAGGATTTGGGAGGTAGAAGCAGGAGGGTCAGAGTCAAGGCCAGCCTGTACTACACAAAACTTTGTCTGCAGTGGGAGGGAGGGAAGGGACCATTGAAGGACTTCTGCCATCATCAAATCGATGTTATTAATTTTTATGTTGGAAATTTTATCCCAGCACTTGGGAGGCTAGGTAGACAGATTCTCTGAGTTAGAGCCAGTCCAGTCTAAAAGCAAGTTCCATGACAGGCACAGCTATTTACACAGAAAAACCCTGTCTCAAAAAAAAAAAAAAAAAAAACCCCAAAAAAAAAAAAAAAGAAAAAAAAAAGCTGGAGGCAGTGGCACAAGCCTTTAATCCTAGCACTCTGGGAAGCAGAGGCAGGTTTATCCCTGAGTTCGAAGCCAGCCTAGTCTACAAATTCCAACACAGCCAAGGCTATACAGAGAAACTGTCTCAGAAAAAAGCCATACTGATAATAATAGTTACCTGTCTTAGACCAGCGGATAGCAAGCATTCCTGACACATGGTAACTGTCAAATGGTGACACTGCTGTTACTGTCACCCTGCTCATTCCCTGGACTTCCTTAAGTCTATTCCCTTCTGAAACACCTATAGTGGGGCTCTTGGTGCTACCTGCTTCTTTTGTCTGCTTCAGTTAGCGCCATCTCCTGTATTCCCTGGCTTTTTTTTTAAATAATTTATTTAATTTTATTGTATGTGCATTAGTGTGAAGGTGTTAGATCCCTTGGAATTGGGGTTACAGACAGTTGTGAGCTGCCATGTGAGTGTTGGGAATTGAACCCGGGTCCTTTGAAGGAGCAGACAGTGCTCTTAACCACTGAACCATCTCTCCAGCCCCCTCCCTGGCTTTCTAAATGTGGCTTCTAACCCTGAGTCCTGCTCCTAGATGACCTTGACTTGGCTAAGAAATTGAAGTCTTAAAGATGGCCCTTAGGACCTCACCTGCACTCATTTCATTTCTGTCTCCTGTCTTCATTGTATCTCTGTGTGACCTCATTATGAAGTTTACCATACTACGAGATGATTTATGCAGGTCTCTTACAGGCCAGCAGCTGGAGGGCTGTAACCCCCGGGTCCTGTCTGGAACTGACAGGACTTGGTATACCCTTGAGCTGAACTTTTGTTTGTTTTAGAAAATTGTTTAAATGAGGTGGGTTCCCTTGCTGCTGAGCCTGACAACGCATGTTTAATCTCTAGGACACACATGACAGAAGGAGAGGCCGACTCCTGAAAATTGTCCTCTGGCTTTCACACATGCTGTGGCATTTGCATTCTCATAAATAATAAACGTAAAAGAAACCCAAGTAGGGCATGATGATGCATGCCTGAAATTCTAGCGCTTAGGAAGCAGGCAGGAGCATCAGGAGTTAGAGGCCATCCTGGGCTATATAGCAAGACTCTCTTTCGGCAAAATGGAAAGAAAACTAAAAAGGACAGGTTAGGTTGGGCAAAGAATAATATAACAAACCTTAGGACTGTTGACTTTTCTCTAGGCTACAAGCATCTTACGGACAGGGATCACCTTTAGATTTACCCTGGGTTTCTAGAAAGGTTCTTCCCAGAGGTTGAAGGAGGCTGAGCTAGGTGCATCCCTCCAATTTGAGCTGTGTGGAGGCAGAATCTGATGCCAGCCTGGTCTGCTTACCAAGATCCCTCTTGTAGGAAAGAAGGAGGGAGAGAGGAAGAAAGTTATAGAAAAATTAATGTTAATTACTTTTTTAAAAGCAATCTTTCCATCAGTCTTTAAATGAATAGATTAACTAATTTAAACAAGAAGACTTGAAGAATTCCTATTGGCATGGAGAGTGGTAAGCCGTCCATCAACTGGAAGCTGTTTGACTATATAAGTGTCTTAAGAAACTACAGCAGACCATGCTGCGGACTGGCGAAATAAGGAGAGCATAAGAACCCCCCCTTTACAGCCTTGTACAGTATGCTGCCCAGCACGGGGCTGGTCTGGAGTGCGTGCTTGTGGTTCCAGCACTCAGGGCCAAAGCAGGAGACCTGAAGCTTCAGAACAATCTGAGCTATGTAGTGAGGCCATCTGAAAATACCTCCAAAACAAAACAAAAAAAACCCCACATGAATAAGTACCTAAAAATGCTTGGTCACCTCTCTCCGAGTCTCTAGAAATGACAGTCCGGGGTTCTTTTATTCTGTACCCTTCTTCTGACAAAGTATTGTGAATGTGATGCTGCCTTACAGGATGGTGATTAATGAGGACTGTTTTATTTTAGATGCAGGAGGCATCCACACAGAGGCTTGTACAGAATGTCCGCCTACTTTCAGGGACAAGAAAGATCAAATAGCAGAAAGTCTAACAGAAGCCACAGATATTGGTAACTTACTTCATAATTCTAAAAGCCAGGCATATTGGCACTCTTTTATCGCTTGCACCTGTCCTTCCCCATCTCCTTTGATGAATTCTGGTTAGAAGTGTATTTTCTTAGATATTAGAATGACTACATCAGATTGCTTCTTTGGTCCCTTTGCTTGGAGTATCTTTTTCCAACCCTTTACTCTGAGGTAAGGTCTGGACAACTCCCTGTGCCCTGGAAGTGCTGAGCAGCCCCAGCTAGTAGTGGACATTAAATAATAGAAATATTTGGTTATGCAGTTGTCTTTGGGGGTTTCTTAGAGCGTATGACCAAAGGGAACTCTTCTGTTTTCTCACTTGGCTAGTTAGTCATGAGTGGCTTGAGCACTTCCCTTAGGGTAGAGTGTGCTGAAGTGGTTTCTGGCCCAGGCTTCCATTCTAGGGCCAGACATTTTCCAGTTTGACAGAAATTTTCATTTCAGTAATGCCTGTCCTTCAGTTGCCTACCCTTCTGTCTTCTAGCACACTCAGTAGGCACTTCCCCTTCTTCCTCTGTGTGTAGCAGAAGGATGGATCCTGTTTTCACCTTCATTCTCTTAGTCTTTGTCTTTTTATTGAGGTATTAAGACCTTTGATATGTAGATACCAGTGACCAATGATTGTTAATTCCTATTATTTTGGTGATGGTGGTGCTGTTGCGGGGGGAGGGTCCTTTATGGTTTGCTAGTCTGAGGTTATTTATTGCCTGTGTTTTCATGGGTGTGGTTAACCTCCTTGGGTTCAGGTTTCCCTCTAGCACCTTCTATAGGGCTGAATTTGTAGATGAATATTGTTTAAATTTGACTTGATTGTTGAATGTCTCATTTTCTTCTATGGTGATTGAAAGTTTTGCTGGGTAAAATAGTTTGGCTGGAATCTAGGGTCTCTTAGAGTGTGCAAGACATCTGTTCAGGCTTTTAGAGTCTCCATTGAAAAGCTGGATGTAATTCTAATAGGTCTGCCTTTATATATTACTTGCTCTTTTTCTGAAGATGCCCTCCCACACCAAGACAGGGTTTCTGTGTGTAGCCCTGGCTGTCCTAGAAACTCACTCTGTAGACCAGGCTGGCCTCAAACTCAGAGATCTGCCTGCCTCTGCTTCTCAAGTGTGCCACCACCACCTAGCTCCCCTTGCAGCTTTTATTAATCTTACTTGTTTTGTATGTTTAGTGTTTTGTTTCTTATGTGGCAAGAGGACTTGCTTTTCTGGCCCCAGTCTACTTTGGTGTTCTGTAAGCTTCTTATACCCTTATAGGCATGTCCTTTTTGGGGAATGGGGGGGGGGGTTGTTGATTCTTTTTGTTATTGTTTGTTTGGGTTTTGTTTGTCCAGTTTTCGAGACAAGGTTTCTCTGTGTTGCCTTGGCTGTCCTGGACTGGCTTTGTAGACCAGGCTGGCCTTGAACTCAGAGATCCACCTGACTCTGCCTCCTGAGTCCTGGGATCATAGGTGTGTACCACCATGCCCAGCAGACATGTCCTTCTTTAGGTTAGGAAAATTTTCTTCTATGATTTTGCTGAAAATATTTTCTGTGTCTTTGAGCTGGGAATACTCTCCCTCCTCTATTCCTATTTCTTCATCTGTTTGTGTTTTCTTGGCTTTTTTAAAGGGATTTATTCATTTCGTCCAATTTTTGTGTGTGTTTCCCATGTTTTCTCTGAGGTATTTATTAATTTCCTCTTTAGGGACCTCTATCACCTTCATATAGTCGGGTTTAAGGTCTTTTTCTTGCGCGTCAGCTATGTTGCAGTATTCAGGGCTGGTGTGGTAGGATTCTGCCTCTGGTGGAGACATAGTACCCTGACTGTTGGTGATTGTGGTCCTGTGCTGGAGTCTAGGCATCTGTGTTTGGGGGTGATTGTAGGCTAGGGGCTGATTTCTGGGTTTGTCTTTGTTGGGTGGGTGTTTGGTTCCTTGATTTTGTTTCCTCTCTAGATTTTCAGAGAGTGATGCCTGTGTTGTGTGTTTTGTTGGCCTGCTCTGCTCTGTTTATGGGGAATGGCTGCTGGTATTGGAGCCTGGGGGAAGGACAGGCCAGGGGAAATGATCTGTGAGATCTACCAGAGGCATGGACAGGGTGAAGGGAAGCTGCAGCTGGTGTTCTGTTGCAGTGCTAGGGGGACCCTGGTAATTGGGGTTGGAGCTATGCCTGTATTCTTAATGTTTTTAAACTATTTTTGAGTGTTAATCTGATACTATGTTTTTTATTGGTTTTGACTACAGGTTTTGGTAATCGCTGTGGAAAACCTAAAGGACCAAGAGACCCACCTTCAGAATGGACATGATTCAGGGAGCTAAAAGACACTTTAAATTATACTGGAAAATTCAAGTGCCACCGAAAGCCAGATTTATAGTATTCCATCTTTAAAATGTGGGACTAACAGCAGTGTAGATTGTTACCTTAATATTTTCTGCTGGGACCATCTACCTGCCTTATACTACACTTAGGAAAAAGTATTACCTATTGTTTATTTTGTAACTTCAAGTATTACTGCCTTAATGTCTCTTAACCCTGTTACAAGCTGCTTGTAGACCTGTTAATATAGTAATACTTTTATGATAAATTGAGTTAAAGGACTACTCTTTTGCTGTTTTATCATGTATGCATTATTTTGTATATGTACAGGGCAAGTAGGTATATAATTTGATAAAGTTGAAGTCATAAAATATTATTAACAGAAGATGTAAGAATTTCTGCATGGTCTAAGTCTTTGTGTACCTTACTTGTAAATTATTTGCCCTGAAGTTTTAGAAAACAGTTTCTGAATTTTAAAATTGCTGGAATCATGCAGCCAGCATTGCAGGTTATCAGAGATCAAAGATTGTAATAATAATACATTTTGTAAATTGTAAGCAAAAAGTTATTTTTATATTATATACTGTCTAATTGTCCATCCTAATGGTTCTTGTTTTCATCTAGTCATGGAGATTCAGTAAGTGCCTTGGAACAATATTGAATTCTCTTAGCTCGTGTGTGTTACTTTAAAATTTGAATTCAACTGGGATTAGAAGACTATCAGAGTACATGTATGTTTCAGGATATTTGACCTGCCATTAAAAACAAACAGTTTTACACTGCTACATCTTGTATTGCTTTTTTTATTCTGAAGAAAAAGATACAGTTTTTTAAATTGTGTCTTTGTAAACATGTGTGGAGTTATGTACGTGTGAGTGCTGGTGCCACAGAGACCAGAGGCATACAGTCCTCCTGGAGCTGGGATCACAGGACACTGTCGGCGGTTTGATACGACTTCTGAAAACTGACCTTGGGTCCTCTAGAAGAGCGGTGTGCACGCTTCACTGTTGTACCGTCTCGCCAGCCCTTCATTCCTACCTGTTAAGTCATATTTTGTGGGTGGATGTAATCATTTAATTATGGGATGGGACAGCCTAGAAATCCTGCTTTATGTCTGGAGATGGCTACATGGAAGACGTGTAGGATAGGAGGGTCATTTGATCGCTTGAATTTACAAGTTTTAAAACTAGTCTGTGCAACATAACGAGATTTGAAAGTGAGACTAGAAAGTGCCTTCTAAAAAAAAAAACAGGCTATGACCATTCTCAGCACTGTCCTTGGTCAGTACCAAGCATCCTGTCATTCTCTTCTTCGATCCCAGAAGAACACCCAACAAGGGAGGGTCCTGCATGTCTTCCCCTCCCAGGATGGAAGCTTGCAGTCATAAACACTCAGACTAAATTTCAGTCTCAGGGATTGGATTGCACACTATGTTTTCCCTGTGCATTTTAAAGATTCGGAAACCATGAGCCTGAAGAGAGAGAGAGAGAGTAATTCATAGGGTTGTTTCAATGCTGTAATATTGCGTGGTTGTTGTTTCTGCTTTAGTTACTCATTTGTGATTTCTGTTAAGTTGGTTTTAATTTTTGCACTGGGATCTTGTGTATTCCAGACTGGGGTGAGTGTTATTATATAGCCACAGTGGGCCTTGGTTTGCTGCTGTTCCTCCTGCCTCAACCTCCCAAATGATTATGAGATTCACTCCCAGCTTTATGTTAGCATTTTAAAACAAATGGTTTTCATGATGATTTGTTAGAATATGAGTTTTTGTGTGTTTTAGGCATTAGAAAATGGTAGTCCAGGAGATACTTGACTGTTTGAAGATACAGGTATTTTAGGCTGTATCAGTGCTACAGCCCATGCTGGCAAATTACTTCTAATAAAGCTTAAACTGATCTGGACTGAAAAAAGTTTCAGGGGCAAAAGAGATAGTTGAATCAACAGAGTGCCTGTTAGGAACACAAGGACCTGAGTACGGCTCTCCATCGCTCAACATAAAAAGACAGGTGTGGGCCGGGCCTGGGGGTGCACACATTTATTCTTAGCACTTGGGAGGCAGAGGCAGGGGCATCTCTGAGTTTGCAGCCAGCCTGGTCTACCTAGCAAGTATCAAGGCGACCAGATATTCACGTCTCATCTGGTGTTAGGGAGGTGGAAACAGGAGGATTCCTGAGACTTTCTGGTTTGTCGTTCTTGCTGAATCAGTGAACCGATTTCAGGTTTGATGAGAAATTGTTCCAAAAATACAGTGAGTGGGAGACAGGAGAGATGACTTAGCAGTTAGGAGCACTAGCTGCTCTCATGGAGGATCTGCTTTCAGATCCCAGCACCCGCATGGTAGCTCAGAACCATCCAGAAATCCAGTTCCAAGGGATGACACCCACTGCTTACCTCAGAACCCGGCACGTATATTGTACATACATGCAGGCAGAACATGCAAACACATAAAATTTAAACCGTGTGAAACAGTGGAGAGGTGGAAGTAAGCTGGCCTAGTGGGTAAAGTTTGTGTCACACAAGCCCATGACCACAGTCTGCACATGCTAGACACGGTAGCATTGAGTATCTAATCCCAGCACACCTAACAGGAAGTGACAGGCACATTTCCCCGAAGTACTCAGGCAAGCTAGCTTGCTCTGTCCAGTGGTGCCAATGAGTGACTGTCCTCTGACCTCCATATGTGCTGTGGCCACACACGCCTGCACGAAAACTAATGTGGAGAGCAGTTGAGAAGATGTCCATTGTTGACCCAGCTGGCCTCATGTACGCACGTACCTGGACATATGGGAACGCATCACACAAAAATACCTTTAGCCTCTCACAGATGATGAATTGTAGGAACCTGCTATTAAAGTCTAAAAGATTGTGGGTTAGCGGTTTCTCGAAACACCATCATTGGAACGCAGCATGTATTCATATAGGCAGAATAGTCATATTAAGCATTGTAAATACACATACATGCCTACCTGGGTTCTACTGCCCAGCTCACGGACAACTATCTGGTGCTGAAAAGCCACTCCTTGGGCTTAATGAATTCTCTTATTTTGTATATATAAGACTTTTTTTCATTGTGATCAAGTTTTATGACTACAAATTCCACCATGGTGCTCTTGTGGTTATTTGGTGTTTGGAAATGGTTCAGATTATAGTGTTGAACCCTTTTCTGTTTATCTTGCAGTATGTATGTGTGTGTGTTGGAGATAAATTATAGAGTGGAAACTTCAGAGTTTAGAGTATGTCTACGTTATTGTTCTGTTGCTGTGAAGGCAACTCTTATAAAAGAAAGCGTTTACTTGAGGGCTTGCTTGCAGTTTTTGGAGAGTTCGTCCGTTAAGGGGGGAAGCAGACATGCATGGCTCTGGAGTGGTCGCTGGGAGCTTTACATCCTGATCCACAGGCAGCAAGCAGAAAGAGACCTTGGGCCTGGTATGGGCCTTTGAATCCTCCAAGCCCACCTGTGGTGACATAGCCCTTCCAACAAAGACCACCTCCTTACCCTTCTGAACCTGGAACCGGGGCATTCAAATGTGAGCCTGTGAGGGCCATTCTCATTTGGCAGACCACCACGTGCAGATACATTTCAGGTTTAAGACATAATGGTATACTGTCACGCCTGGCGGTGCAGGCCTGTAATCTTGGCACTATGGGAGGCAGGGGGAGACGGCTCTGTGTTTAAGAGTAGTCCTGTCAAACCAGATAGACATCAGAAGAGGGAAAAAACGGAACAGGACAGGAGCCTACCACAGAGGGCCGCTGAAAGACTCTACCCATCAGAGTATCGAAGCAGATGCTGAGACTCATAGCCAAACTTTGGGCAGAGTGCAGGGAATCTTATGAAAGAAGGGGGAAATAGAAAGAGCTGGAGGGGACAGGAGCTCCACAAGGAGAGCAACAGAACCAAAAATTCTGGGCACAGGGGTCTTTTCTGAGACTGATACTCCAACCAAGGACCGTGCATGAAGATAACCTAGAACCCCTGCACAGATGTAGCCCATGGCAGCTCAGTCTCCAAATAGGTTCCCTGTTTTGAAAAACAAACAAACAAAAACAACACACACACACACACACCAATACTGAGACTGTTGTAACTGAATTAATAACCCGCACTTGTAATCTCAGCCCTTGGGGAGGGAGGAGTGTTGCTGCAAAGCTTTGAAGGCAGACTGGGCTGTACCTAGTAAGACCCTGTTTCAAAAGAAACCAATTTTTTTATAGCTCGATAGGACAGGTTATGTGCTTACTACAGTGGCAAACAATAACAGGAATTAATGCATCCTGTAATCAGAAGATATCTGAAGCTGGTTTTCTGGAGATGCAGCCATAAGATGCAGCCCAGCCAGGCGTCAGGCTCTCAGCCTCCAGGGGCAGCAGGCACACACCAGCACATTCAGAGCAACCAATACCTTTAGAGGATTTCCCTGTAAAACAGCATATAACTTAGATTTGACAAGATGTGGCCCAATTACACTTTGTTGAAATACATATCTGGCCCGTGGCCTCTGAAGTTAATTTGGTTTAATGCTAAATATAAGATTAAATTAAGTTAGCTCACTGTACTGGTTTTAATAACTACCTTTAAAAGATTCATTTATATTGCTTTATGTTTGAGTGTTTTGCTGGCACATATGTCCGCGTACCATGCGAAGGCATGCCTGGGGCTTACACAGTGAAGTAGACAGCAGATCTCCTAGAATTGGTGTTACTGATGGTTGCAAGCCACCATGTGGGTGCTGAGAACCCAACCTGGGGCCTCTCTGTTTGTTTATTTATTTATTTATTTATTTATTTATTTTGAGGGAAGTGTTGTGTGTGTCTGTGTCTGTGTGTGCCATGTTTCTCCGTGTGGTTTTGGGCTACTGTGAGTGGGATTCTTGTGTTTCTATCTCAGCATGTTCATATTGCAGTACAGAAAAGTAATGACTTTTGCGTATTGACCTTGTTTCGTGTTTTGCTTTTCACTGCTGCTGCTGTTCGACTGGTTGTTGTTTGGGCCCAGGGCCTCCTGCCAGGCAAGCGCCCTTCCCACAAGGTCCCTTCCAGGTCCAGGTCTACCGGCTTCCTGTTAGAACCCTGGCAATCTTTGCATGCAGAAAGGAACATTCTGTCCAAAATGCAGGTGACCAAGCCTCTGCTTTTCCTGTCACTATTGTCCTCCTCCTGTCTTGATAGACCTTGCCTAATTGACAAATACCTCTTAACTTTTTTTTTTTTTTGAGATAGGGTTTCTCTACGTAGCCTTGGCTATCCTGGCTTCATTTTGTAGACCAGGCTGGCCTGGCACTCTAAGAGATCCACCTGCCTCTGCCTCCCTGAGTGCTGGGATCACAGGTGTGGCCTGGTTTGCAAGTTTTGTTTTTTTGTTTGTTTGTTTGAGACAAAGTTTCTTTGTGGCCTGGTGGTCCTGGAACTCACTCTGTAGACCAGGCTGGCCTCAAACTCACAGATATCTGCCTGCCTCTACCTTCTGTGTGCTGGGATCAAAGGCAAGTGCCACCACGTCTGGCTGGCCTACTTTGTATTTTAAATTATCAAAAATTCAGATTCTACCAGTACTTGGGAGGCAGGAAGAACTCTGTTTGAGGCTAGCCTGGTCTACATAATGAACTCATAACAGCAGGAACTATGTAGAGAGACCTTGTCTCAAAAAGGAAGGAAGGAAGGAAGGAAGGAAGGAAGGAAGGAAGGAAGGAAG
>NW_026592118.1:16171870-16219851 GCF_907164565.1 Psammomys obesus
AAGGAAGGAAGGAAGGAAGGAAGGAAGGAAGGAAGGAAGGAAGGAAGGAAGGAAGGAAGGAAGGAAGGAAGGAAGGGGGAAGGAAGAAAGAAAGAAAGAAAAGACAGACAGAAGAGTGGGAGAGAGAGAAAGATCAGGTACTGTGCAAAGTTTTGAAATTAAACGAGATGTGATTTAAATTAAATTTTGTATCTTTCATTCCCCAGTTTTAGGGCAGGTGTTTCATAAACTGCTGTTTCCATTCTCACAGAGATGTGTCAGGCGTGCTGGCATCAATCTGCTCTACAGACACCCCTTGCCTTTATGCCGCTTTCACAGTACAGATGCAGTTTTGAATATGAACTCCATTTTCTTTTTTTTTTTAAGTTTTTATTGATTTTTGTGAGTTTTACATCATGCATCCCAATCCCACTCATCTCCTTTTCCCCTAGAATATGCCCTCCACCCTTGTAATCTCTCCCCAAACATAAAATAAAAATAAAGAAAATAAATATAAATAAAACAAATAAAAATAAAGAGAACAAAGCATAGAAAACCTCTCATCATGGAAGTTGTAGTGTGTCACACCGTGTGTCCCACAGTATAACCACCTGTCCACATGCCTTCATTTGCAAATGTTCATTGCAATGAGTCATTGGCCTAGTCTGTGACATCATCAATATTGAATCCTAACTAGGACTCCTCCTTGGTTATCCTCTTGTTGCCCCTGCAGCTTTGGATCAGCAGGACTGGCCCTTTCCCGTGCCCTTCTTCCTTCCCTTTTCTCTTTCTCTTTCTTTCATGTATAGTGTTTTAAACGCCAAAAGAGAGCACCAGATCACATTATAGATGGTTATGAGCCACCAGGTGGTTGTTGGGAATATGAACTCAGGACCTTTGGGAGAACAGCCAAGGCTCTTAACCTCTGAGCCATCTCTCCATACCCCTTGTGTGCCCTTAACAGGTGCACTGTAACCTGTTAGCCACTTGACTTCCAAGTCTGCAAATGAGCAACATCTGTTGCTGATACCCCCTGACAGCAGCAGTGCTGGGCAGCCGGATCATGGGCATTTGTACTGCCCCCACTGCAGACCCCCAGGCTTTGTTGAGTTAGAGGAGGAAGGGCGTCCCAAAGACTCCAGGCATTTTACATCCGTACAGATAACATGGTGTGTGTATGAGGCCATGTTAGAATGAAATTGCACTCAGGACTTTGGGAAGAACATATTCTTAGCTGCTGTGTAGATTTACACCTAAATATTCAAGCATGAGTAACAGAAGGAGTCCAGATTGATTCTCAGCACGTCTGGTACCAGAAACCACAGGTTTCTGATGCTTTACATGTTTCAGCAGTAGGTTCAAAGGTTTATTGGATGTTCAGATACAGAGACTATCTCTACACTCGTGCTATTCTCAAGTGGTGTGTGTCTTCTACATACAGAATCTGGAATGCTTCCAGTGGCTTCTAATGTGTGAAGCAGTGATAAAGAACAAACTCATCAAATTGTTCTCTGACAGCCACACACACGCTGCAGCACACAAGGGCACACACACTAAGTGAATAAATTAAAAAAAAAAAACCCTTAAGAATATGGAAAACACTTTTTTCCTTTTTTTTTCTTTTTCATAGTCAGCCTCAGCTAGACTATACTACAAGAGATCCTGTCTCCAAAAAACCAAGGAAGGAAGGAAGGAAGGAAGGAAGGAAGGAAGGAAGGAAGGAAGGAAGGAAGGAAAGAAAGAAAAAGAAAAAGACCTCTCTCTATATAGAAAATCTAATTTGTAAGACGTCTACAGCTGTTCGGATTGACCAAGTATTCTTAGGTCTTTCACACTAAAATGAGTTGTTCATTTTAACATTATTAGGCCATCTACTGAAATAAAGTGATAGGAGGAAGTCTTACATTAGCCTTACTTTCCCCTTGGATTTAAAAATCAGAGTTGTAGAAGTTAGATTCTTCGAGCAAAGATTTAAAGCACTTGACAGCTTGCTAGTGGCTTGTCGCAGTGGGGTGGCAAGTCTCTCCTCCACCAGAGGGAGGCAGTAAAGCCGGCACCAAGGAAGTGGGTGGCTCAAAAGCCATCTCTCAGAGCAGAAAAGCTAGGGCTGTGTGTGATGGAGCCCGCCTTTAATCTCAGCACCCATGAGGCAGAGGCAGGTGGATCTCTGTGTGTTTGAGGCCAGCCCGCTCTACCAAGTATCCAGGATACTTGTTCAGAACAGCCAAGGCTACACAGAAAAACCCTGTCTAAAAGAAGAAGGAGGAGGAGAATGAGGAGAAGGAGGAAGTCATCAAGAGGAGCTTTGAGGGGCCTGAGAGAATGGCTGAGCGGTTAAGAGCGCTGGCTACTCTTCCAGAGAACGTTCAATTCCCAGCACCCACATGGTAGCTCACAACTGTCTGTAACTACCCAGATCCCAGGGGATCTGACACCCCAACATGGACATACATGCACTCAAAGCACCAATGTACATAAAATAAAAATAAATATTTTTTTTTTTAAAAGAGGAGTTTTGAACCAGATCAGCTGAGTACCAGCCAGCCAGAGTTCAGAAAGAACTAGAAAGGGTGAGCTTATTCAGCAGTAAGCCTCCAAGATGACAATTACTTCTAGTGAAAAAAAGTTACTTTTATAATCTTCCTACCTCCACCTCTTAAATGCTGAGATTACAGTGTGAGTCACTGACAGTGTACGTCAAGGTTTAGCACAATGGTCTGCTCATTAGAAAGCTACGGACAGCCTCTATGTCATCTTCCTCTTGGCTTCTGGGCTTTCAGAAAACTGCAGTTGTTTTTCAGACTCTCTGGAAGCTTAGAGTTGCAAATGTGATGTCCCCCCCCCCCCCCCGAGAGTTGGAACTTGATTTCACATACCCCAAACTAGCATGAATGTATTTAAACTCCTTTACCGAATAGCACTGGAGCAAAGAATTCAGAACAGAGGCCAGGTGTTGGTGGCACACACCTTTAATCCCAGCATTTAGGAGGCAGAGACAGGCAAATCTCTGTGAGTTCAAGGCCAGCCTGGTCTACAGAGCTCCAGGACAGCCAGGCCTCACAAAGAAATTGTCTCAACAAAACCAAACAAAAAGACTGGGACTAGAGAGAGGGCTCAGCAGTTAAGAGTGCTGGCTGCTCTTCCAGAGGACCTGGGTACAATTCCCAGCACCCACATAGCAGCTCGCAGCTGCCTGTAACTCTTAATCCAGGGGACCTGACATCCTCACACAGATATACAGGCAGGCATAAACACCCATGCTTATAAACTAAAAATGATATAAATATTAAAAAAAGAATTCAGAACAGTGGTTGGAATCTAGACCAGATATTTCCAGGATCTTGACTTCTTATTCAAAATTAAAGGAAAGTCCACATGGATTGAAAGTAGTGGGAAGCTTTATTTAAAAGCAAAGCCTAAGCTGGAGAGATGGCTCAGTGGTTAAAGGCACTGCCTTCTTTTCCTATTGCATGTGTCCCTTCCTGTAATGCATCTGATTTTAATCATGGCCACACCCAAGTATACATAAGATGGTAAATAGAAATTCCCTTAGAAGTGCTCTTGAGGATATAGTTTTGCTTTATGATGCAAATATCCAAAACCAGTTAAGGCTGGCTGAGTTTCCTATCATCCATACTCAGATATATACAGGGTGTGATTAAATACATTTCTGTCGACAGCTGAAGTAAAATCTCAGTTTGATGGTTGTCAAGAGAAGAAACTTAGCCCATTGCTCAGAGTGCAGTGTGCCTGCAGCTCAGCATAGTTGAGGAATCCCAGGTCACCATGGCTTGCTAGGCGCATTGTTCCATGAAGGGTGTGCAAAGCCTAAGCCTACTGGAGTCCTAAGTTCCTACGCTGTTCCTTACACTTTTGGCCCCAGAGCGGGGCAAATGGAGGTTACAGGTCTCCGTGATGTAGTATGTTACGAAGGTGATGTGTCTCTGGAAGCAGTGGGATATGCCAGGAGCTTCCCAACTCGGCAAGCGGCTCCCTGACCGCAGGATAGAAGGCAGGCATTTCGTAGGACAGCGTGTGGATCTGAGTTACTCCTCAAGCTCATCTTAAGGCCTGAGTCTTTACCCTGTCAACCTTCTGTAAAACTAACAACGACTCCCTTTTGTTTTAAACTGTTAGATCAAACCCTTACCAGTGCATGTCTTCTAAGAAGTACTGGGAACAATTCTCTAACAATTACCTAATAGAGATGGATGAGTAAGCAAATTAATGCAATTACTGCTTTCCTAAGCTCATAAAATATTCTAGGAATATTTTTATGCTGGGAATATACTTGCTGGAGTGCACATCTATAATCTCAGTTCTTGAGAGGTGGAGTTCAAGGCTAGCCTAGGTTGTATAGCAAGACTCTGCTTAAACAAACAAACAAACAAAACCCCCAAAATGACAGGGCTGAAAAGGTGGCTCAGACCTTGTACTGCTCTTGTAGAAGACAAAAGTTTGGTTCCCAACTCCCATGTCAGGCAGCTTATAACCTTTGTAAGTACAGCTCCAGGGAGACCCAATACTTCTGGATTCATCTGTACTTCATTCATAAGCACACACTCACACACACCCAGAGACACACATACAGTGTGTGTCTCTCACACACAAACACACTTGGAAATAGTGAAAATAGGTGCTGGAGAGACGGCTGAGTGGTTAAGAGTGCTTGCTCGCTCTTATGGAGTTCTGTTCCGGCACCCCCCGGCAGTTCACAAGCAACTGTAACTGCAGTTCCAGGGGGTCTGATACCCTCTTTCTGACTTCATGCACATGGTGTACATATATGCAGGCAGGCAAAGCACTCCTACAAATAAAATATATACATTCAAAAACACAGTAAAAGTAAAAAGCTTTGTACAAATGACAGCCACCAAATTTCATGATGGCAGTCTACAAAGAGAACTCAGCCATTCTTTTACATTCCTGTCATGTGTCGGAAGCATAGACAAACACAGCTGTGCCTTCCACCATGTCAGAGATTACTGGATAACAAGAAGTTCACAAGGTGCAGTGGTTTTAATGGTAGCAATTTGCCAGCTCCTCCAGTTTCCTCGGAAACCTTGATTGAAGTAAACATGTTTCCTTCCTTCCTTCCTTCCTTCCTTCCTTCCTTCCTTCCTTCCTTCCTTCCTTCCTTCCTTCCTTCCTCTCTTTCTTTCTCTCTTTCTCTCTCTCTTTCTTTCTTTCTCTTTTTCTTTCTCATATATTTTTTGGGGGTGGAGGGAGTCAGTTATCTCCTTCCACATGGGTCCCCCAGATGATCAGGCTTGGTTGCAAGCACCTTCCACTCACTGAGCTATCTCTCTGGCCCTGACACAGGTTCTTTTGCTCCAACATTAACCCACATGTAGATCAGTAACAATACCTACACTTACATCCGTATCTAAATATGCAGGGTATAAAGTGTCTACAGAGATGCACTGAGTTTCAAAGAGGCCTGGGAAAGCAAAGCTGAAAAACTCACAGGGACTCAAAAGTCTCTGTGTTGACAGATAATGAAGCGGAACGAGAACCAAGCTTTAGGAAGGAAACTGCAGCTTTGGGTCATGCTGCTTCGGATCACAGCTCTGAGAGTGCAGGTGTAGTACTGAGTCCAGCTGCAGAGGCAAAAGGCCAGGATCTCAGAGAAGAAGGTGGGCGCCTGGGTGGGTGGATGGGTGGAAAGATGGTCAGCAGGCCCAGACGGCAAATGTATCAGAAGACCGTATCAGGGCAGAGAGAAGGTCAAGTTGAAGCTGTAGGGGCAGTTGGGCATTCTCTCTCACACACACACACCAAGGAGTACATATAGAGATCGAAGGACAACTTGAGAGGATCAATCCTCTTCTTCCAGCAAGCAAGCTCCAACGCTCAAACTCCGCTCTTGAGGTGTCGCAGCAAGCGCCTTCAGCCCCTGCGTCATCTCAGGCCATCCTCCTTGGTCTGCTGGGCCTGAGAAGTTCGTGGATCTGGCTCATCTGAAAGACTTTCAGGCACTCGTGTATCCCTACAGTCTCAATTCATTCTGACGATGTCTATGGAGACCCTTCCCACTCCTAGGGGTGTCTGTTGCACCTGGGTGCTGCCAGACAGACGGCTCCACTCACTTATCCAGCCCGGTTGCGGCCATCCTCACAATGCAGTTTAAAGGTGACGAGGCACATCCGAAATACCAGTTTTACACAATATGGTGTGCCCTACTCCAGGGCACAGCCCAACCGGAGCGATTCTCATTATCTGAACCTACAAGAAAGAACATGGGGGGTGGAGAGATGGCTCAGTGGATAAGAGCACTGTCTGCTCTTCCAAAGGACCCGGGTTCAACACCCAGCACCCACATGGCAGCTCACAATTCTGTAACTCCAGTTCCAGGTGGTCTGACACCCTCACACCTATGCACATAAAAAAAGTTAAAAAAAGAAAGAAGCATAGAAGTGGATCTCTGAGTTGGAGGCCAGCCTGGTCTACTGAATGAGTTTCAGGATAGCCAGGGCAATACAAAGAAACCCTGTCTCAAAAAAACAAAACAAAACAAAAAAACATAGAAATGTTTCTCTTTTTTCAAACATTTAGAAATAATTTTTATGTTTATTAAGACAATTTCATCATGTGATAAATACTGTCTTAACAAAAGTTTTAATAATGGAATATGAGATATAATTCTTCAGTCTCACAAACTAATCTTTGTTTTGTTTTTATCTTTTTAGTTTTTTGTTTGTTTGCTTGCAGTGTCTCTGTATGGCTCTGGCTGTCCTGGTACTCACTCTGTAGACCAAGTGGGCCCCCAAATCAGGGATCTGCCTGCCTCTGCTTCCCAAGTGCTGGGACTCAAGGCTGTGCTCGTGCTACCAAAGCAGAGGTCTTTTTGTTCAGCATTTAATATAGTCGTTCAAAAATATAAAAGTTGAGTCATATAGCAACCCATATATGAGTCTTTTGACTTATACCATTAGCAGCTGCTGTATTTGCTTCATCATGTGTCTGACCACTTGTGCACTCTCCGCTTCATCTTCTAACCCAGGTGTTGTACAAGGCTCAAATAGCAAACAGTATAAGGAAAAGAATTTCAGGAATAGCAGTTGGCCACTGGAGGGCGTCAAAAGGCCATAAAATGTATTAGGAAGTCCCTGGCGGCGAGAACGCTCCAGAGAATCAGTTGTCTGGCCTGTCAGAGCAGGTCAGAGCTTCATCACAAGCAGCTTTTTATCAGCACACCTGGGACTGAGGTTCCCGGAGAGACACTGGACCTTCTACAAGGCTGACTAGCTGCTCAGCATGTTCACGACTGAGGAGGGTCGGAATGTTGCAGATCTAGTCAAGAATTTCAGGCGAGGCTGGCATAGTGGCCTGTGATCCCAGCACTTGGGGAGGCAGAGACAGGGGCATCTCTATGAGTTCAAGGCCGGCCTGGTCTACAGAGTGAGTCCAGGACAGCCAATGCTACCCGGACAGAGAAACTTTATCTCGAAGAACCAAAAACCAAAATCTAAAAACAAAACCAAAAAAATCTCGGGCTGGCTTCCGCCTCTAAATAGCCACTTACTTACTTATTGTCTACCCCTGTGTGTGACTTTGCCTGCTTGTAACTTCGGCTGGGCCCGAAGCTACGAAAGTCATCTGAGAGTGTCTCTGAGGAGCAGCAGAGGTTGCCTCTTGATGTTCCCATCAATATGTTTGAAAATCTTTTGATATCTGACTTCTTTTGTTATTATAAAAAAAAAAAATAAAATCGTTACTTCATTAAAACATGAAATTTGTGGGTTTGGCGGGATGATCGTGGTTAAGAGCGGTGGCTGCTCTTGGAGAGGACCTGAGTTCAGCGCCCAGCGCTCACGTGGTCCCTCACCACCATCCCTCACTTCAGTTGCAGGGGACTTGAGGCCTCTTTTCACCTGTCAGACACTGCATGCATGTGACACGCATGTATACACTTAGGTGCACACACATTCAAGTTTGTTTTTTTTTTAACATCATGGGATTTGAGGTAACCTAAATTTGTCCTCCTGGACCATGGTCATTCACATTTTGCTTCAGAATAAACTCTCCTCTCGGGGGTGAGAGCTGTTTTTCACATTGACACCCTCACTTCTTTAAAACAGCTGTTTAATTCTAGAAGAGAACCCACATCACTGGCAGCAAACGATTCTTGCCATCACAAATCCTAATATAATTATTTGGTTAGAAAGCCTAACTAACTCAGGGTGTTATATGTGTGGAAATGAGCTGATAGCATGCACTGAATGTTGGGGCTTGTAAGATGAGGTTTGGGGGCAGTGTTTTCCCAGACCTGGGCTACTGCCCCATATGCAAAGCTCTCCCCTCATCAGTGTGTAGAGCGCCAGCGAGTGCTAACGGCTGACTGCTGCTCTCCGTGAACGTGGAGAGCCGCTTATCACTGTCCCCAGCATTTACAGAACACCGTCCAGCACACCTTAGCGCTCAGCACACACTTACCAAAGCAATGAGTGGATGAAAATAGAATGATGCCAATCAAAGTTAAACTACTAAGCTGTTCTGAGCCGTGTAGGGCTGGAGACAGCTACATAACGTGATAGGTAGCATCAAATTCGAAAAGGAAATGGAGTAGAAAACGTTACCTCCTTTCTCCAAACACAAGAAGACATCTTCAGTGTTCTAGTAGGAACTTTTCTTTTCTGTTTATTGTCCTCATCTTCCACCCTCTCTTTCTTTTTATTTTCTCAAAATAACTTGGCTGGGGCTTAGCTAGGGCTTTAGCGCAGTGATAAAGCGTTTACTTTTTGCATGTATGATTCTCTAGTTTCAGACCCCAGTACTAAAGGGGGGAAAGCCTTAACTGTACAATAAGAGCAAGAGCAAAAAGATCTCACTGGATGTGGGGCTGCGTGGAAGGACCATCCTGATCCCTATGTGTGTGGCTGGAAAGCGGAGAAGAAGCCCTGGGTCTCCTTCTGGGGTCAGCCAAGGAAGCTTTTTAGAACTGTGTCAGATCTCCTGGGATTGGAGTTAACAGACATTTGTGAGCCACTATGTGGGTGCTGAGACCGCCCTGAAACCAAGAGTTGTAAGTTCCATTAACCACTGAGCCACTCCTTCAGCTCCATTAGGAGTTTTTTGTAGGCTTTTTTTTTTTTCCATCTCCAGAGGAGAATGAGAAATTAGTTTTCGTATTGTTCTACTGTGGATAGCAAGAAAGACTAATTTCTGTGACCAGTAACCTCAGTTTAAGAGGCAGAGAATTCTTCAGTGTATTTTGAAACAGTTTCAAATGAAAGTTTAGACAAAACACATGGCAAGACTCAGTCTAATAGATAAATCAGTTTCTCATTTATTTAAAACATCTTATCTTGCAATGGTGTCAATTAAATGAAGTGTGTTACGGGATAGTCACTGTAGAATATAGATAATATAATCTTGATGTCATTGATGTGCTGAAATATTCAGGAGATTCTTCTCAAATAAAGTAGTAAGAGTGTAAAAAATAAAAAGACTAATTTCAAATTTACCTGTTCTCCTACTACATCATATCATGACAGCCTGTGCAGGTAGAACTCCTGAAACAGAGTAGAGAAATTGTTTGCTTGTTGTTGAGACAGGATCTCACTATGTCGCCTTGGCTAGTTTGGAACTTTGTATAGACGAGGCTGCCCTCAAACACAAGGTGATCTGCCTGCCTCTACCCCACTGCTGCCCTTGATGACCACGAATAAAAACTAGTGCCATATCTGAATTAGGGTTTTTATTGCTATGATAAATAGCACAACCAAAAGCAATTTAGGGAGAAAAGTGTTTATTTCGGCTTGCTTTTCCACAACACAGTCCATCACTGAGGGAAGTCAGGGCAGAAACCAAGGCAGGAGCTCAGGCCATGGAAGGGCTGCTTACTGGCTTGCTCCTTCTAGCTTGCTCAGTTTGCTTCTTTTACCCCACGAAGGACCACCAGCCCAGGTAGGGGTGACAACACTCACAGGGGACTGGCCCTGCCTCCCTCAAATATTAATCAAGACAATACCCCACAGACTTGTCTACTGGCCAAGTATGAAGGCACTTTCCCAATTAAGATTCCTTCTTCCCACCAGGCATGGTGGCACAAGCCTTTACTCCCTGCACTCAGGGAGTGAAGACAGAGGTAGGTGGATCTCTGTAAGTTCACCAGCCTGGTTTACAAAGTGAGTTTGAAGAGTTTAAGTTAGCCTGACTATAGCTCCATTTTGAAATAACGATCTCGAGTGGGAACTGAATTCAGGTACCAGGAAATATCACAGAATGTACACCTGACAGAGAACAAAGTTAACTCTCTTAGCAAAATAATACAGAATAAATGCTTCATAGAAAATAGAGACAATCTCACTGGCAATAATCAATGGGAGTCGGTTGAGAATTGGGTAGGAAAATTCTCCCCAATGTTTCAGATATGGTTTAGAAAAATAGCCATTGTGATTATATGCCTTAGCCATTGTGACTGTGTGCCTCAGAAAAAAGTCACACTGCCCTGCTAAACTTCACCCAATTCTGTAACACCAAGGCTTGTGCCCACCTGCTTGCTGCCATGGAAACCCCCTGCTCACAGACTTTCCCTTTAAAAATTCTGTTCACTCAGAGCTCAGGGTCCTACTTCTCTACTGCTCCATCAGTGAGACTTGGGTCCCGAGTTTGATCGTTCTTGTAATAAAGCTCTCTTGCTCTTGCATCGAGTCGTCTCCTGGTGGTCTCTGAGGGTCCCGTGAACCTGGCATTACAAGTTCAGGATAGTCAGGGCAACCCAGAGAAACTTTGTCTCAAAAAAAAAAAAAAAGCCTTTCTTCCCAAACATGTCTATGTTTGTGTCAACCTGGCAAAAAGCAACCACCACTTGCCACCAGCCGACAAGAGAGGAGAGAGAGAATAACTGTAAAATCATCTTTGATTTTATTCTTGAAGTAGATATTTAGGTCCCCAGTATAGCTCAGTAGTAGAGTGTATACCCTTGACACACGAGGCCCTGGGTTCAATCCCCAGGCCCAGAAGAGAGAAAACAAAGAAGGGTTTGGAGAACTGTTCTGAGATGGGAATTATGTGAGAAAATAACTTTCGCCTAAGCCTAAGTTTCTAGGCTGTGGAACCTAGTTTAAGCCAACCCAGCAGGTGAAGAATTAGTGAAACAGTGTCAGTGGAATTCCAGGTGGCTGGGGAATGAGGCTGATACCCAAAAACTGGCAAACACCAAGAATCCTCCAGAAAGCAGGAATTTGAGCCGTGCTTTGAGGAAGATGCCTGAGTACCTGCTGGGGGTCTTTCTTCCTTCTTGGTTTCTCTCTCAGCCCTTCGGGAAGGATACTGTTAAACAAATACTTCAGACAGCCTGGTTGGCTGCAGCCTTTGGCAATCTTGGCATCTGAACCAACCTGTCTCAGTGTCCACCTGGTAGCACTGTAGGCCACCTAAGCCTCTGTTCTCAAGACTCCAGCACTAAGTTCATACTGAATGTTGTCCACGGAGTTGTGAAACCAAACAGGAGTTATACAGCTGATAAAGAAGCCACATGTTATACTCTTGTTATTAAGTCTCCATACCAGGGCTGGAGAGATAGCTCAGTGGTTAAGAGCACTGTCTGCTTTTTCAGAGGTCCTGGGTTCAATTCCCAGAAACCACATGGTCACTCACAACCATTTGTATCCTCTACTGCCCTCTTCACATGCAAATGGAACACTCATATACATAAAATAAATAAAATATTTTTTAAAAGTCTCCATACCTTACAAGGGCAAGCTGTTGTCCCCAAGCCTAATGGACCCTGCAAACCTTGTTTTCCAACCTGTGCTCAATCTGTACCCCATGATGTGTGTCCATCCCATCGCCCCGCCAAACTCCTAACATTTGTGATGCTCCCCTTCCATGGAATGGACTCCTGCACTTCTCCACCCTGCTGGCAGCCTTGAGCCCCGAGGCCCCCCACCCTTCTGTCCAGGTGCTAACAGCCAATTATCTCCACACCTGCTCTCTAGCAAACATAAGCCTCCCCCATAAAAGGTCCTCCAAACCAATGAGGGGCTGCTCCCTGAAGCCTCAACTTAGGGGGAGGCAACTGTCTGGCCAGTTCCGTATGCACTTCTAAACACAGCTTGCTGTCATCAGACGGTCCTCAGCTTGCACAGGTCAGGGAGCAATCTTAAGAAAAGGCGTGCATGAGAAGTCGTTTCCGTGAAGCTAACAATGAAGTGATAACAATCTACTGGACTGCCTGAACAAGTAAGTAAAAGCATCAGCTGAGACAGCAATCCGAGAAACCCAACAGCCTTAGGTTGGAAGATCGCTGCAGTGACAGAAGGCCTCACAGGGCTGGGCTGAGTATGAAAGGGGAGGGAGGTGCTTGTTGTTGCTTTATTTGGCATTGGGCAGGCTTCAGTTGGAACAAACCACATTTTTCAGTTCACATGCCACACTACATAAAGAGAAAAGAAAACTTGGAGAGGGTTCAGAGAACAGCCACTGATTAAAGGCTTGTGGAATTAGAGCTCTGAGGAACTGCTCAAGGAACTGGGCATGTACAGTCAAATGCAAGAAACTCAGGCACAATAGATGACTTAACTGTAGGTGAAAAAAATCCTCCCAAGTCTGAGGCTCAAGGTAAATACAAAGTTAAACTATGGGATTAAGGAGGAAATAGAAAACCCATGACATTCAGCAATGGGAAGCCCAGACTGTTAGGGCAGAAACCTTAAATGAAAAAGCACTTTGGAAACTTACAGTTATAATGTGAAAGTCTGCACAGGGTGTTATCAAAACAATTGCATTCATTTTACATTTGAGGAGACAGAAATAATTTAGAAAATGAAGATGCTTCTGATAAATCCTCAGACCAACTGTAAATTAAAATCAGGTGAAAGGTGAATTTTTGGTGAAGCCTCTGGTCACATGTTGGTCCTCTCCTGGTAGCTGGGCTTCCTGCTTTGCCAGATTCTAGCTTTGACTTTTTTCCCCTTTAACAAGGAGCCAATGAAGTCTTCAGTTTCCTACTTAAAAAATATTTATTAGTTGGCTGAGAATTTCAGACAATGTGTTTTACCTGTTCATTCCCTTCTCCAACTCTCCACTGGACACCGGTTTTCAGGGCCACTGCAAGTGTGGCTGTAATATAAACTGATTGATTTCTTTTTCCTTTTAATTGATTTTTATTTTATATCCATTGGTGTTTTGCTGTAACAGGACTTTTTTCAGACTGCCAGTTTCCAATAATGATATGAGACTTTTATTAATATGAAAGCTTGGCCTTAGCTTAGGCTTGTTCCCAACTAGCTCTTATAACTTAAATTAATCCATTGATTCTAATCTACATTCTGCCATGTGGCCCATTTCCTCTTCTGTATACAATTACTTGCTTCTTCCGCTGAGTCTGGTTGGCAAATCGCCCATGCCTGATTCTTTCTCAGAGTTCCTATCTCTGCCTTGAAGTCCTGCCTTTCCTCTCCTGCCTCGGCTATTGGCCATTCAGCTCTTTATTAAACTAATCAGAAGGTGCTGGAGGGTGTTTTTACAAAATATGATGAGCCAGAATAACAATACCAGGCCGGGTTCAGTAGTGCATATCTGTAATCCAAGACTCAGGGAGGCAGAATCAGGTGGTTCTCTGTGAGTTTGAGGCCCTCCAGGTCTACAACACTACACAGAGAAACTGTCTCAAAAAACCAAAAACTGAAAACAAACAAAACAACAACAAAAAAGAGCAACAATACCAAAGTCTGCAGGACCCCCGGGCTTGGATTTTAGCTTTGTTGGTCTCCTTGTGGAGCTCCTGCCCCCTCCAGGTCCTTCCATCCCTCTTCTTCCATAAGACTTCCTTGCGCTCTGCCCAAAGTTTGGCTGTGAATCTCAGCATCTGCTTTGATCCTCTGTTGGGTGGAGCCTTTCAGAGGACCCTCTATAGTAGGCTCCCATCCTGTTTCCTCTATTCCAAGACAGATGCATCAACCAAAGACTATGCATGGAGAGGACCTAGACCCCCTGCTCAGATGTAGCCAATTGGCAGCTCAGTCTCCATGTGGGTACTGGAGTAAGGGGACCAGGGGCCGCCTCTGTCATGAACTCAGTTGCCTGTTCTTTCATCACTTGGCTCCCTGGCGATGTGGCCTTGCTAGGACACAGAGGAAGAAGATCCACGCAGTCTTGATGAGACTTGATAAACTAAGGGCAGTTGGCAGTAGACTAGAGGAAGGGGATATGGGGAAAAGAGAGGAAAGGTAGGACTGGGAGGGGGCTAACAATTTGGATATACAATGAATAAATTGTTAAAAATAAAACAAACAAACAACAACAACAAAAATCAAAAACAAAGTTGGGTCAGTACTCAGCTCACTGATGGTACAGAAATCAACATCTGAATAGTACAAAGACAAGCTTTACACTGTGGACAAGAAATTTGCCTCCATGTTTGTCTGTCTGAAGGTATCAGCATCTCTGGAACTAGAGTTACAGACAGGTGTGAGCTCCCATGTGGGGGCTGAGAATTGAACCTGGGTCCTCTGAAAGAACAGCCAGTGCTTGTAACTGATGAGCCATTTCTCCAGCCCCATTTCTTTTTCTATGTATTATTTTTATCTTTTTTTGAAAATAATTTTGTCATACAATATTTTTATTATATTCTCTCCCTCCCCAAGATACTCCTCACTTCCCAACCCACACAACTTCATGTTCTCTCTCTCTTAAAAAACAAAAGGTCAAAACAAACAAAAACCAATAAAACAAAAAATACCAAACAAACAAAATGCACAGATCATAACACACACACACACACACACGGAATCTCTTTCACGATGGCTTACTCTAGGCATGGGGCCTACCCTGGAGTGTGTCAACGTCTCACCTAAAGGACTCCCAAGTGACTAGAGCAACTCATCTGCCTCAGGCTATCACAGCACCCTGGGGCCATCTGGGCTTTCTCCTTCTCTAATACCTTTAAGTCTGCACCAGCACCTGTGTCCTACTGACCTCACTCATGTTTAGAGTGGGGCCTCCGGGAGAACTCTATGTGCTCATTCTGTGCAAAAGCCTGGGTTTCCTTCTTAGCAGCACAAAAACAATACAGTAGTTCCGTGTTATTCTTTGGGCTTGACCTGGATGCTCTTGGCTCAGTTGAAAGTAATGGCTGAAACTTTTCTTCTGCGTTCTTGAAGTAGTTAAGCCTTAGGAGATTTTTAGAAGCTTGTTTGAAGTGATCTCATTTTCTGTGTCTTTAGTACCAGGTAGAGCAATGAATAAGTCCAGAAGAGCACTGGTTTGAGGGAAGTATTGGGGACTGGGTGGGAAAGGGAAGTAAAGAAGAGGTTTTGTTAGGTAGGATACCCAGGAATGGTATAGAGGACACAACAGGAAGGAAGAAGAAAACCTGGGTGCATCAGTTGGCCATGGCAGGTGTGAGGGAATTTTCCACTGTTTGGTGCTGTGGCTCCTGGTTTGTTCATTTGGTTTTGTTTTTAGTATTGGGGAATCAAAGTCAGGTTTTCACACATGCTAGGCAAGTACTCCACTACAGAGCTATGTCCCAGGCTTTGCTCCTGGTTTATGAGTATTCAGGGATTGCATGAGTTCCTGTTGGAGTCCAAGAATCATATCCTCATTATCTGTGGCTTTCTCTGTGCACAGGGGTTTGTCCAAGTCATTATTCTTGATTTGTTCTATTCTTTAATCATTTATATCTTTTTTTTCAGATATCTAATATTTCTGATAATTTGTGTAAAATGAGCAAGATATAAGTATGAGAGCGTTATTTGAAAAAGCTAGAAATTGGAGAAAAGCATTTGAGCGTGACATTATTCACTGTCAATTCAAACAACAGCTTTGCTTGTGTTTCTGTTGTTCTCACTTGTTCAGTTAGAGTCTGCTATTTAGCTCAGTTTAGCCTTGAACTCCTTCCACCTGCTGAAATTACAGGCATGTACTACTGCTGTCATCATTAAGATAGCTTTGAAATGTTCACGGTAAGGCAGAAATGTATATGTGTATGCATACGTATATGTGTGCTGGGTTCTTACTTCATAAGAAATAAGATTAAAGTCAAATAAGATCTAATTTAGGTATGAATATATTCATTGATATTACATATGACTACAATGTACTATCATTTGAAGATCAGATGGGAATTTGAAAGATTATTTAATCTTCAGAAGGGCAACGAGTTTCAGTTTTTATTTTGAGGCTAGCACACAAACATCAGAGGCAGAAGCCCCCAGGCAAAACTCATCGTTCCCCTTGCCCAACAGCAGCAGGAAAGAGAGAAAAAGTGCATGACGTGATTGTCCACACTGAGGCTGGCAGGGGCATGGAGGAAGCAGGGAGTGAAGGCTCATGCATTATGATTTCCTTTGGGGATGATGGGGTTTGAATGAGAATGGCCCCCACAGGCTCATATTTGAATGTTTGGTCATCAGGGAGTGGAAGTTGTTTGGGAAGGATTAGGTGTTGGCCTTTGTTGGAGAAGCTGTGTCACCGTGGGTGGGCTTTGAGGGTTCAGATGCCCATGCAGGCCCAGTTTCTCTCCCTGGCTGATGCCTGTGAATCAGGGTGTAAAGCTCCAGTGCCATGCTTGTCTGCTTCCCTCTACGATGATCATGGACTAATCCTTTAAAACTGTAAGCAAGCCCCCAATTAATTGCTTTTATAAGAGTTGCCTTGGTCATGTGTCTCTTCACAGAAATGGAACAGTAACTAAGATAGAAGTGGAAAATGTTCTAAAATTTAGATCACAGTATTGGCCACACACCTCTGTGAATTCAGAAAAGACCAGTGATGGTGACTAAGTTACAGCTAAAAGGCGATTCCATCTCCAAAGAGCAGAAAACAAGTGTGAGATAAGAGCTGCAGCCTCCAAAGGGTGCCCTGCAGCAAAATGTGTAAGATACAAGGAAGATAGACTAGATGAGGCTTCCGGTCTTTCTGAGCAGCCTGGTGGAAATCAGGATCCTGGGAGGAGACAAGACAAAAACAGAGAGGTCCAGAAAGTGGAGGAAGAAGAGCTGACTTAAGTGAGGAGAAAACATGCCTCGCTTCTTCTCCTTTGTCTGAGGCCCTGACTCTGATCCCTGCCATCTGCTATGGCGCTTGACCACTGACTCCATTCCAGACTTGAGGCCATATTGCCCTAGCCTCCAGTTTGCTGTGAATAAACTGCCGGTGCCTTGATCGATGCCTGGGGGACACTGCTGAGTCTCTGCCCCACTCGTGACTTAAGTGCAAGATGGAAAACAGTACAGCAATGTAGATTCTGTGAATGAACAAAGACTGGAGCCATGTCCAAGAACTGTAGAATGCTCCAGACCCAGGTTAAAAGTAACAGAACTTTACTCATAATGGGCAAGAATATAGGCTAAACAACTTCGCCTCTCTGTCACTCCCATTCTGCTATAACACATACATACATACACATGTGTACTGTGTACATAACTCTGCTACAATTGAACTCAATGAAAATATACTGACATTTATTTTTACCCTGCTCCAACTTTCCTATTCAACTTTAGTTTCTAAAAAGCATGGTACTAAGACCCTCACAGACATTTTGGAATGAAAACTCCTGAAAAGAACCTGTGTCTGCGGAAACTGATTGTGTGATCAGAATTTCAGTATTGTGGAGATTGGAATGTCGCAGCTCTAGAGCAGACTTACCTTATCTTTGGGCTAATTCTAGCCCACTGGAACAGCCTACCAGTTCTGAGTCAGAACTAACACCCTGTGACTAATACTTTAAAAAAATCTATTAACTTATCAGACTTCTTGATTTCACAAATACAAATGCTAAGAATGTCATCAAGTACCATCTTGAACCTATAGAAAAGCTTCCCCATACAGATCTATCTTCCTCTCTGGTGTAGTCACCAATGTATTTTAGACTTGTCTTGATTTATGGCTTTTTCTATTCTGCAAAACTATAAAACTGCTTCCACATTGGGACATGGAATTTGGGGTAACCTAAATCTGTGTTCCCAGGACATGGGCACTCAAAATGGCTCCAGAATAAACTATCTCTTATTCCTCTTAAGATGAGAGCTGTAGTTTTTGCATTGACACATTTAATATACAAGTAATATTTTGAACATATGCATCAAAGTACACATTGACAAATGGATTTGTCTTCATGTGGGATAACTAAAGATTTTTAACAAAAATGCTTCTTTCCTCTAATTTCCAAATGTGCTGATATGTTCATGTCCCTGGCTCAGTTTTGACTGTAATGGAATGCTATTAACATGCTTTCATACAGAAGGTGCCTAGGGGCATAGCTCAGTCAGAATGCTTACACAGTGTGTACAGTGTTCTGGGTGCCATTGCCAGCACCACATAGAACTGGTAGGGTAAGGGTTGGGCATGGTGGTGCCCGCATTTAATCCTAGCACTGGGGCTGGGGGTCAGAGGCAGGCAGATCTCTGTGAGTTTGAGGCCAGCCTTGTCTACAGAGTGAGTCCAGGACAGCCAAGGCTGCTACGCAGAGAAACCCTGGGGGGGGGGGGTGCACACCAATCCACTGTACAGCCAGTCTAGATCAAAAAAATTTTTAATAGTGTGGGGACTTCTTTTTTTTTTTAAGATTTATTTACTTATTATATATACAATGTGTGTTTGCATGTACACCTGCACTCCAAAAAGGGGCACCAGATTTCACTTTTTAGACGGTTGTGTGCCACCATGTGGGTGCTGAGAATTGAACTCATGACCTCTGGAAGAACAGCCAGTGCTCTTAACCTCTGAGCCATCTCTCCAGGCCCTTGGATCAAATTCTTATCTCAAACAACAACAACAACATGAAATCAGCTTGAAAAGAACAACCTAGAGGCTGTCTGCAACTGAGATTACATTTCTGGAGGAAGGAAAACCCAGGTAGAGAATGACTTTCTAAAAAATAGAGGGGGCAGGGGTCAATATGGTCTGAAGTTTTCAGAGGTAGAGTGTGGCTGGTCCTGGACTATCTTGGGGCAATGGAGTAACAGGCCTACCAAGACTGGAGCACTTAGAGGACAGGTACCAGACAACTCCAAGATAGGGTCCTGTTTGTTTGTGCTTTCTTAACCTTTAGTTAAGCTGTATGGTGAATTCCAGGAAAGCTGGAAAGGACCCTGTCTCAAGAAGCAAAACAAACACAACAACAAAAATAAAACCACACATAGCTCCAAATATTTATCAGCTTAAGAGTAATAGAAGTCATGGATAAGAGAGAAAAACCAAACACGCGCTAAACTGGACAAACAAGTTTTGCACCTATTAGAGTCCAAAGGCGGCACAGGTAGTGTTTAGTTTAATGAGTGAGCTTGGTCATGTCAGCAAAGGAGAAGTCCCTTGCTGAGAAACATCATTGGTGAAGCCATAGACATTATATTCTGGACCAAATGGCTGTAGGTCAGATTGCTGTGGTGACCATAAAGGGAACTGAATCAGAGAGGTTGGGGGTGGATCCTTGTAAATCAATCCCACTATTAGAAAGCAGCTCCAAGCTCTATGCCAAAGGGCAGGAGCATCTTCAGTATCCAACCCATCAACTCTTTTCATTCTGCTAACAAGTTACATAATGAATATACTGTTTTCATAAAATACAGACCTTTCAGGATAGATAGAAACGAAGGTTTGGACTGGAGAGGCGTATCGGCAGTCAAGAGCATGTGCATCCATATTGGGTGGGTCACAAAGGCTAGCAACTCCAGTCCACAGGAGCCAATGCTGTCTTCTCACCTCATCAAGCACCTGTATACATGTGCACAAATCTCCCCACACATACACGGAATAAAAAATAGAATTTGAAAATAGTTTAAAAAAACTCAAAACAGATGAATTAAAAAAAATTAAAAAAAATTTTTTTTTCAACAGATGCACTCTAAAACTAGTATCTCGAATAAGCAGAAGGATCTCTGTGATCTTTGAGGTTAATCTGGTCTACTAGTGTTGCTCTATCTCAAAACAAACAAGCAAACAAACAAACAGCCTTGGGAAACCTTTTGAAACTAAGATGAAGCAGAGTGCCCTGGATGACACAGGTAAGTGGCACGCAGTAGGCAGTGCTCCTCCCACAGTGAGATCAGCGGGTGGCTGACGTTATAGTGATGATTCTGGAGGCAGGGTTTTTCTGCTCAAAGACAAGGTAAAGGATATGCAGGGATGCAAATTCACAAACTGGGAACAGGGCTGAGTTTTTTTTTTGAAACAGGGTTTCTCTGTGTAGCCTCAGCTGTCTTGGAACTCCCTCTGTAGACCAAGCTGTCCTGGAACTCACAGAGATCAGCCTGCCTCTGCCTCTCAAGTGCCGGGATTAAAGGCATTCACCACCACTGTCCAGCACAGGGCTGGGTCTTAAATCTAGTTGTTCTGTTGAATCTAGGATTTTTCTTTATATTTTGCTACATGTAGGTTTTGAGGTCGTACTATATTGTGCTCTGTGTACCGTATCTTTGCTAAACTAGATTCCTCTTCCTATAGTACTGACTAGAAAACACAGCTTACTTTCTTTTCAGGGATTTTCAGTGACCGAGGCTTTTGTCACAAATTTAACAGCTTCTGATCCCTTTCTTAAAATAGGTAAAATGATATGATGTCCTTTCAAATAAAAACCCTGGTAGCAAACTTAACCCCAAAGAGACACTTCAGAGTGGTTCCCACTCACTCAGCTTGGCTGACTGTGCCTTCTGCTTCCTGCTTTGTGGTTGCTACTGGCACACCATGGAAGCTTTTTGACAGTGGCTAATCCTTCACCTACACTTCTCACCTTTTATTTTCTTCTTGTTTTCTCCTTCCCAAGCTTAAGTACATATTCAAACTGGAAGAAAGACTGTGGTTAAGATTCAATTCTGGTTATGCTGTCTTTACTGTAGAATATTAGTGGTGAAGAAATGAGAGTTCAGGTTACCTGAATTATCTGAAACATTAAGAAAACTATGGTCCATAAATTTCTAATCCTAACAGTTTCTCTTAAATTTCAGGAAGTGAGAGGAGCCCAAAGGCTGGTCCCCTAGATCCCCAGCAGCTTCCCTGAAAGCTTTATAGGAAGAGTTCCTTGACGTTCATCACAGGCCTGGGAGAAATGGAGGTTGGGAGCACTCTTTTTGTCCTCAGTGAGGATTATATAACCCAAAGAAAGGAGGAGTCAGGAGTTGAAAAAACTAAGGACACAGGTACTCAGCAGGAAACCAGCACTTTGCCACAGACACATTTATGCTAGACGCTGGGAAGTTAAGATACAAACGGGACTACCGGGTTTTGAGAGATTAAACTGGGGAGTTGTTAGCAGTTTGTTGACATTATGGGCATTTTCAGGATTGGCCAGGGAAAAGAATAATGTGAGGTGAAGAAAGGCCTTTGTGTAGACAAGAAGGCCTCTGTCATTTACCGTTTCAGCAGTCTGTAAAATACTGTTAAATACTCAAGTAAACCAGCAGCTACAGACCAACAGATAATTGACCCCCAGTGTCACTTACTCTTCATTTATTTAAAACATTACTTTTGGATACTATAAGGTGAAGCAAAGGTTATATGGCTATTTCTAAATTTGCCTCCGATGTCTTAGCAAATGTTTTAAAAATAGTCACACAGGGCCAGGGAAATGGCTCTGTGGGCAAGAGCACTTTCTGCACTTGCAGAGGACATACACATGAAAATAAAAAGTCACTGGTCTGGTGAGGTGGCTCAGTGGTAAAGGCACCTGCAGACAAGCCCAATGCCCCAAGTTCAGTTTCCAGGCCCACATACATGTGGGGAGACGTGACTCCTCCAAGTTGACCTCTGGTTTCCCATGTGTGTATGATATGAAGGCACCCACTTCCCCATATGGAGAGGCCTGACTGACCTGGAAGAGCTCACTGTGTAGGTCAGGCTGATCTTGAACTTATAGAGATGCAACTGGCTTGGCCACTTGGGTTGTACCCCATGCCTGACATAATTTTTTTTTTTTAAATGTGGGGGTTAGGTTTTTGGGAAGTCCATGTTGGAAGTGTAAGAAAAAAAATGCCCCTAGAGTTAGTATATGATTTCACAGAACTCAATGAGTCTAGAGAAAAGTACTACTTTCTTCATCCAAGGGGGTCAGGAATGTGGACAAAACCAATGAGACCAGGGTTGAACATTCCCCTTAGAGAGAAAAAAATACGAGACACACACACACACACACAGTTTGCTAATAATGTGTCTCAATCTGTCTCCATTGTGCCCACAGCTCTGTTACAGCTGGTATAAAAAGATATAATAAAGTCAGTAAATACGCATGTCGATTCAGCTCTATGCACCAGTTATAGAACTATGAGAAGTGTCTTTCTCCTGGTGCAATGGCTCTCAAGGTGGCGCATTTATATGTCCAACATGTTTTTAAATTAGTTTTTTAATTACATGTATGTGTGTGTGTGCACGTATGCACATATGTGCAGGCATGATACATGTGTGGAGGCTGGGGAGATGCAGGGATCAGTCTTCTCTTTCCACTATGAAGGTTGGAGAGAGCAGCGGGTCACTGGGCTTGGTGGCAGTGCCAACCTGACAGCTCTCAGCAGGCTCTTGTTATTCTAATTCCAAGGTCCCTGCCCTCACAAAATAAGTAACTGCATATAAAGAAAACAGATGATAGTGCACAGAGTACAGCCCCAAGTACACTCGTGCACCTTTACAGCGACTGCAGGTTTGGCTATCTTGGCTTGGTGTGTATTTTAGCAATCAGCAAGAACAGGGCTAGTAATTCAAACATTAGCATAGCTCTCACAAGCTACCTTAAAAAGCCAAGGCACTCTTATAGATCAGAAGTCAGCTTGGTAGACTGAATTTTATCCAACTCTAATGTTTTGTTTGGCTTGGGTAGTTTCTTAGGAAACTTCATACTAAAGAAGTTCGTATCTAGTAAGCAGGACCATTTTCTTTCCATACAACAATCAGCTAAAGCCAAGAAGCAAATTAATCTGCAAATAACACAGGTCCAGGTGGTTCCTGTTTATGCTCTCGCAACTTATTATTTTTACTTTATGATGGTGTCAAAGAAATACGCATTCAATAGAGCCATACTTCAAATTTCAATTTTGATCTTCCTGGTAGGTCTTAGGATCCTTCTTTCTCTTTTTTTTTCTATCTTTCTTTCTCTCTTTTTCTTCTTTCTTTCTTTCTTTCTTTCTTTCTTTCTTTCTTTCTTTCTTTCTTTCCTTTCTTTCTCTTTCCTTCCTTCCTTCTTTCCTTCCTTCCCCTCCTTCCCTCCCTCCCTCCCTTCTTCCTTCCTCCTTTCTCTCTCTCTCTCTCTCTGGCCTCGAAGTCACAGTGATCTGCCTGCCTCTGCCTTCTGAGTGCTGGGATTGCCAGTGTGCACCACCATGCCTGGCTGTTAAAATTTCTATTGCTGCAGTGAAACACCATGACTAAAAAACCAGTTGGGGAGGAAATGGTTTACATCACAGTTCACCACTGAAGGAAGTAAAGACAGGAACTCAAACAGGGCAGGAACCTGGATGCTGGAGTTTATGCAGAGACCTTGTAGGGGTGCTGCTTACTGGCTTGCTCAGCCTGCTTTCTCATAGAACCCAGGACCACCAGCCCAGGTTTGGCACCACCCTCAAAGGCCTGGGTCCTCCCCCAGCAATCACTAATTAAGAAAATGCCTTACAGGCTTGCCTATAACCTGATTTTACAGAAGCATTTTCTTAAGTGAGGCTCTTTCCTCTCAGAGAACTATAGCTTGTGTCAGGTTGACATAGAACTAGCCAGCATGGTGTTATACTGGTGACACCGCTCAGTGGCTGTGAGCAGTAGTTCTGTTAGCCACAAGAGAAACCATACTGTGTACTGTGCTGTGCTGCTAAGTTATGATGGCTACTATGCTAGCGAATGCACTTCTTACATATGGTATTTTCAACTTATGATGAGTCCATCAGGGTTGTAGCCCTTCCTAAGTACTCCCAGTTTAACAGTTTTTACTATTTTCTATTATCTATTAAACACCTACTATTACAGTCTGTGTGCATCTGTCCAAATTCAGATGATAAAATGGTTAATACAATATATATGAAGTGAGGTCACAGAGGCTCTCCCTTTGTAAATGGAATTAAGGCCCTTATAAAAGAGGTTTCACACAGCAGTTCATGTCCCACTGTACATGAACATCATGTTTGTCTCATGAAAGAGACAGAGTTTCTAGACAACCAAAGCCCAGCCATTGCCTTGGTCTGTCCCATACTGTAAAAGAATGAATCTATTTTACAAAATTTAGTCAGTCTCAGCAACTTTGTTGTAGTAGCACAGAATGGATTAGGATGCTGACAATGATTCTGTGGTATGGATGAAAAATGTCCCTTTCATGCTCACGTGTTTGAATCAATGGACCCTAGCTGACGGTGCTGCTCTGGGAGGTTGTGAAACCTTCTGGAGGAAGTGGTCTCTGGGGGTGGATCATGAAGGTTGTAGCCCAGCCTCATTTCTGGTTTTAGATTCCCTCCTTTCTGGTCTCTTCAGATATTAGCAAATGGCCTCATGCTCCCATGGCCATAATTTCCTCACCATAGTAGACTTACAACCCCCCCCCCCCAACTGTCCCCTACCTTGTCAAACCATGAACCTAGAGAAATTCTTCCTCCTGTAGGCTACTTCTGGCCAGGTATTTGGTCACAGAGAGCAGAGTAGCTACCCCAGAGTCTATGCATACAAACATAACACATTTCTATACTTGACATGGTCAAAACCTAGAAGTGAAGAGCAGTATACTAAATGATCCCCAGGGGAATCCTGATGGTGCAAAGGGTTGATCAACCTTGCTCTGCCAGATCAGGAAATAGTGTTAGGGAGATGTTTCTTCCAAGGCCAAAGGATAAGTAGACCTTTGCTTGGATACTGTAGGAAAATAAAACAGACATAGTTCAGAAGCTACAAAAGTGACATGGCAGAAACAGAAACACTGGGTCATATCAAGAGTGGGAGGCTGGGGAGGTGGATCAGTGGCGAGAGCATTTGCTGTGTGGCGCCCTGGCACCCAGACAAAGCTATGAGTTCTGCACTCCTACTGGGGGTTGGAGGTGGAGGTGGAGACCAGAGACGCTCAGAAGCTTGGGAGCACCTGGCCTGGTGTAAGCAGTACATTTTGTTGTTTGTCCTAAGAGCAATGGGAGCTATTCACAAGTCTGAGGAAAGGGAGAGACACGATCGGACTTAAGTTTTGAAGAATATTCTTTCTGTAGAGTGTAAAATAGAACTAGAATACAGGAAATCAGAGAAACGTCATATGGGTATGAAGTACCTAGTGGACACTAGCAGAGGTAAGTGGATTAAGTCCTTGTACAGAGATTATGTCAAGGTCTGGAGGATGGCTCAGTTGGTAGCACACTTACCTTATAAGAAGTAGGACTTGAGTTTAATTCCTCAGAGCCCAAGTTTTTTTTTTTTTTTTTTTTTTTAATTTACGTTTTTAAAGACAGGGTTTCTCTGTAGCCTTGGCTCTCCTGGAACTCACTGTAGACCAGGCTGTCATCAAAATCATAGAGATCCACCTGCCTCTGCCTCCTGTGTGCTTAAATTAAAGGTGCAGGCCATCACGGCTTGGCTGATTGTTTTTTAAAAAGCCTATTTGGCAAGTAGTTAAAAAAAAAAAAAAAAAAAGGTGGATGGCACCCAAAGACCAACAGCTGAGGTTGTTCTCTGGCGTCTGTATTGTGCACATGTAGATACATACAAAAAAAATGTTATGCTGGGCTGAGGAGATGGCTCAGAGGTTAAGCACACTGGCTGCTCATCCAAAGGTCCTGAGTTCGATTCCCAGCAACCACATGGTGGCTCATAACCATCTATAGTGAGATCTGCTGCCGTCTTCTGGTGCACAGGCAGAATGCTGTATAAATAAATCTTTGCTGGGCGTGGTGGTAATTCCAGCACTCTGGGAGGCAGAGGCAAGCAGATTGCTGTTGAGTTTGAGGCCAGCCCACTCTACAAAGTGAGTCCAGGACAGCAAAAGCTACACAGAGAAACCCTGTCTCCAAAAAAAAAAAAAAAAAAAGATTATGCCAAGAGGAGTATTAGTTATGAAACAGTAGGAAGAAAAATGGCTGGTTATACAGAGACAGACTTCTTCTGGCTATTATCCTTGGACCCAGTTATAATGAAGCACAGTGCTGTTCTTAGTTCCAGCTAAAATGTCTGTCTACTCAGCCATTTTCCTATATTGCAGAGGGCAAGGAGACCAGAAGGTCAGAAGTCTGCTCACAGCCTGCATATCTTCCACCCTGCCCAGATTCTAGGACACTCTGAGGTGTTGATTATGTCACTATTTCTAGGAACACAGTATATGTATGAACTTACGAATTTACCTTAAACACATCACGTATACGCATAGAATCATTTTCAGGACTGTGAAAATCCTATATTTAAACTTGGCCTTTCAGATCAGTGTGAGAGTGGATTTGCCTATTTGTCTTAGTTGCTACCCTATGGCTGTGAAGAGGTATCATGACCAAGACAACCTTTTAAAGGAAAGCACTTAATTGGGGGCTTGCTTACAGTTTCCGAGGGTTAGTCCACTATTATAATGACAGGAAGCAGACAAGCATGGTGCTGGAGCAGTAGCTGAGAGCTTTACATTCTGATCCTAAGAAGGGCAGCAGGTAAAGAGAGACTGGGCCTGGCATGGGCTTTTGAAACTGAAAAGTCCACTCCCAATGACACACCTAACAAGGCCATGCCCTATAATCCTACCCAAATAGTTTGAGGACCAAGCTCTCAAACACACACGCCTGTGGGCGTCATTCTTACTTAAACTGCCATAGTCTTTTACATGCGTTTGTTATTTTGATTTATAAGGGTACATGGGCCTCCACCACCGTATTCTTGCTCAGATTCATCAAGTTTAGGCACAGGCCTGTTAGTATTATGGGGCAAGAAATAATAACTTCTCACATGACAGTACTCTTTAGTCTTACGGTCAGATTTTTCTAAGTTTCATCATGTAGGAGATGAGTGGAACAAATTTCCTGGCAGGACATTGGTTGATTTAAAAAAAAAAAAAAAAAAAAAAAAAAAAAAAAAAAGGCACTCTTCTTTTTAGGGTTAGTAGTTACAAAAATTATTTTGAGGTTTGGAGAGATGGTCAGTGGTTAAGGGCACTTGCTGCCTTTGCAGAGGACATGGATTTGTTTCCCAGCAAGGTAGCTCACGACTGTCTAGAACTCCAATTCCAGGGAATCCGATGCTCTCCTTTGGCTTGCATAGGCTCTAGACAGATATGTCTAGAGCACACATATGCACACATATGCATGCAGGCAAACAATGGCACGCATACAATCAAGATGCAATATTTAACAGCGTACTTTACTTCGGTGTTTTAGACAGGTGGCCTCCCAGTTGGCCTGGACTCATTATGTAGTTGGTTGAGGGTCGCCCTGAACTTCTGACCCTCCTGCCTTTACCTTTCATATGCTGGGATCACAGAACTATAGCACCATGTCTGACGAGGAATTATTATTCCAATTGTTGTTGTTTCTCGAGACGGTTTCTCTGTGTAGCTTTGCATGTCCTAGACTCACTCTGTAGACCAGGCTGGCCTAGAACTCACAGAGATACACCTGCTTCTGCCTCCCTGAGTGCTGAGGCCTTTGACACTACGCCTGACTGTGAGAAGTTTTAGTTACAATGGTTTCAATGCGGTTTTGCAAAACTTCAAAGTGACAGATAAGGGATACAGTAACCATGCAGTCAAGCTTCACTCATTTAACACCTAAGGCAACAGAGATGTTTCTTCGAGAGAGGCCTGACTAGAATCACAAGGCTGCTGAGTAGGTGATCCTATTTTCTCTCCTACTGCCAGCCCATTTCAGCTGTTGCTCTCTCACTGCTAGGAACTGAGAGTATTTTGATACTTAATATTTGAGATGCATACAAATAGAGTTGTGTATTTGTTTAGTAGATCATTAAGCAGTCATTCCTTCCTGGACACACTCTCCCTTGTCCCAAGCAAATGTTTTCCAAAAGAGAGAAAACAAAACAAAACAAAATTTAAAAAGATCATTAGGCCAACTGATACTGTTCATAGAACTTAAAGGTTGTTGTGATAATCTACAGAAGTAAAAGAAATACTTTTCATTTTATTTTCTTATTTACCGTTTATAGTTTCATTATGACATTTTCATACATGTATATACTCATGTTTGCTCATATTCATTCCACTTCTCTCTCATTCCCTTCCTGTTGATGGCCCCTCTCCTTTCTCCAAATAGTCCCTGTCTGCTTTCATGCCATATACATAGCCATTCCCCATGTGTGAGGGGACATGAGATAACTTTCTTCCCCTCATCACCTTTCTTATTCCCATCTCCCCTTCTACTTTTATACACATTAGAGAAAATACGCAAAATCTCTCTTTCTGGGTCTGGCTTTAGGAAATATTCTTTTTATTAACAATATTGTTCTGAAAACCAAAAACTGAGGTTGGGTGCTGTGGTGCATACCTTTAATCCCAGCACTGGGGGAGGAGGTGAAGGCACAGGCAGGTAGGTATTTGTGAGTTTTGAGGCCAGCCTGGTCTACAGGACAGCCAAGAGACTCTGACTCAAAAAGCCACACCAACCAACCAAACTAAAAAATGTAGTTATAACGACATTAATACTTGATGTGTCCCTCTGATCAAGTCCTAAGGAAGTGGGATGGGAGTAAAAAAAATGGATAACAAATTATTCCAATTTCCTGAGGTCAGTAGAATATTCCTGAAAGCCAACTGTTAACTGTTTGCAGAAATGTTCCTCTTAGGGATCTTATAATTTCTTAGGCGAATGTTATCTTTACATCCAGCCCTCTGACATTCTGATGACAAACAAGATCTAAGAGTTAAAGGCATGCTCGTGTCTAAGTCTTCAACTATGTTTTATTTAACCCGTCCTCTCCCCGCAAATTCCTTCTCTTTTCAGATAAAAGTCAGAGCACATGCTTGGCCAACTCTCACAGCGCTAACTCTCACATACAGAAACCTAACTGGATCTAAAAACATTTGTAAACACCGCTAACGGAATTTTCCTGGCGAGTTTAAGGCATAATGAGAATTAAAACCTTTAGCACTCAAGCTCAAACACTGTGTGTGCGCGCGCGTCGGGGGGAGGTTATCTGCACGCTCGGGAGTGATCCAAGGTCCAGCTCTGCAGGAAACTCTGTGAAAGCACTAACATTTACAACCTGGGTTCAAATTAAGTCACCTTTTCACAAGTTTACCCCTTGCAATCAATCGGATTCTCCACAATTTTTTCTCCGGGATGGGCAACGACAGGACCCGGTTTTTAGAGCGTGCAGAGGGACCCCAGGCACCCCACGGTAAAAAAGAGAGAGAGAGCGGCACAACTAAGGCCACGTCCCTGGGGCGGACGGCAGCGCTACCTCGGTTGTGACTTCGGGGCTCTCCAGCGACCGTCGGAAGACCCTCCCTTCACGGCAACCCGGCCATCCGCCGCGCCGAAGACCTCTGACCTCTCCGAAGGCCCGCTTGGTAATCCCACCCCGCCGACTTAGGCCCGTGCCTCTGATTGGTGAGTTCAAGGATCCCTCAGCTTAGCTCGTCCAATGGAGGCTCGGCCGAGACCTGGGGGCCCCGCCCCGTGCCCCGCGCCGGGGAGCGTCGGAGAGTAAATACAACAGGAGCGCAAAATGGCGGAGCCGCCGAACCCAGCTCGCGGCCCCGTGGCCGTCCTCTCGGAGAAGGAAGCGTTCGGCAAACTGCAGCCTTCCTCGCGGGAGCCGCCGGGCCCCGTGTCCGCCAAGAAGGTCCGGACCGAGGAGAAGAAGGCGCCGCGGAGAGTGAACGGGGAAGGGGGCAGCGGCGGGAACGGCCGGCAGCCGCAGCCGCCCGCCGCACCGTCGCCGCAGGGCTACGGCAGCCCGGCGGCTTGGAGCTTCGCGGCTCTGGCCGCCGCCTCCTCCGCGGCCCCTCCCCGGAGCTGCTTCTCCTTCCCCGCGAGCCCCGCCGCCTCGTCGGCCCCCGCGTGCCCGGCTCAGCCGCTGCCGCGCAAGCCGCTGGTCGCCCCGTCGCTGCTGCACGCGCAGCCTCCGCGCGTCCCGCTCCCGCCGGCCGCCGCCAAGCCGCGCAGACCCAAGGAGAAGCGCGACAAGGAGAAGCGGAGGCACGGCCTCGGCGGCGCCGCCCGCGACGAGAACGTGGAGGCGAAACCGCCGCCGCCGCCGCCGCCGCGAGGTGGGTGCCGCGGGGGAGGGGAGCGGCCGCGCGGGCCAGCCCGCGGGGAGCGAGCGGGAGGCAGCGGCGGCAGCTCCGGGGCGCGCGGGGAGAATCCTGCCACCCCCCCATGTGGGTGGCCGGAGTGTTTTGGCTTAAGCTGGAAGCCCCTGGGGAAGTGAGGTCGCGTGCGGGGCACCGAGTGTGCAGCTCCTAAGGTGCCCACCGTCCGAATTCGTGAAGTGTTCCCCGAGGGGTCCTGTTTCAGATACTACCCTTCAGGAGCGTGCAGCCATATCCCCCCCCCCCCACCCCCCATGCAGCAAATGATAAAATCAGATGTTTTGACGGTGTTTTTTTTTTTTTTGGACAGATCAAGTGGCTGCAAAGTCCTTCCGCATTAAAAAAAAAAAAAAGGGGGGGGGGAAATTTCCCAAATGTCCTATTCTAGTTTTCTTCTGTAATGCAAGCTAGTATAGGTTTCGGTATTTCTTCAAGATAAGGGGTCGTTCTAAATAATCTGTGGATACGTTGAGCTCTGACGTGCAGAGTGGAGGGGTTGGAAAGTAGATTTTTCTGTGATCACGAGGTTATATAAACATACATTGTCACTGTCACACATTGTTGTGAAGTATTCTGTTTTGTTTTGGAATGCTGGTGAAATGCCAAGCGCTTTCAGCCTTGCTGATCCAGTGGTATCTTAGAGCTTGAAAAATTATCTGAATAGGAGGGGTTATTTTTCACAATTTAAAAAAAGAGTGCTATTACACGAAACTGTGTAATTTCTACATTTAAGCCGAGTTAATGGTCTGGTCCTACCCTAGTCTAACGCTGTCCTAGGGTTTTTAGAGTGTTGCCTTAGGAATATTTTGAAGATGAATTATATTTTCCTTCTGCGCAGAGTTATAGGTAGTTAGTGAATCTCTGTGTAGCAGTGATTAAATACAAAACTTAAGTTACAAAATGCTTCTGAGCCCGTCCCTATGCAGTTTGGAATCAAACTTGGGTAGGCTGCTCATTTACTTTTCATGAATTCCCTGCAGAAGTGAATGTAGGTATTACATTGTAGAGGATGTGAACGGTGAAAAGAAATACGTATTCTAAGAAATAGTACTGGCCTAAAATATGTGGTATGAATATGACTATTGTAGTAAGATGGGTGTTTAAGTTAAGTTTTTATAGTCTCAAATGACATTTAAAATCTTCTTTTGGGGAATTTGAGGTGGTTCAGGCACTTGCTGTGTAGCATGACCACCTGAGTTCTATCCCCAGGACCCACAGATGGAGAGAACCAGTTCCCCACAGGGTGCCCGCCAAAGGCCAGAGGCCCTCTGTGACATCAGTGTACCCCCAAATTAATGTAGTAATCCCCAAACCTAAACCCCTTCTTTTGAGGGCGATGGCTTACTTTTAATATAAGCAATGATACACGCTCTGATGTGGCAAAGATATTTCCCATGACCTATGTGGGATGATTAGATTGTTGACCTTTTGTTTGTTTGTTTTTAAAACAGGGTTTCTCTGTGTAGCCCAGGCTGTCCTGGAACTCACTCTGTAGACCAGGCTGGCCTCAAGGGATCTGCCTGCCCCCTGAGTTCTGGGATTAGAGGCATGGGCCATCACACCTGGCTAGGTAGTCACTGTCAACTTTAAATATTTTCATTTTTTGGACAGAAACACTTATTTTATTGAGAAAAAAAATCAAGGCAAAAGATAGCTGTTCAGTATTTTGGTGGACTCCAGAGTTTTGAATTTAACTGAAATTGGGTTTTGCTTTAACTGAAAAAAAAAAAAAAAAAAAAAAGTGATAGCAAAGTAACAAGATTTTAGATACATTGTTTCGTTAGTACAGTTGCAAATATACAGGTACTGTTTATAGTACAGTGTTTATTTTTCTGTCCCTTTTTTTTTTTTTAACAAATCTTAGTGAATGAGTGACCAAGTGTTTGAAGTATATACTTTTTAAGTGACCTTCTGAGTTGGTTGTGTTAGCTCACTAACCCTTGATTACCCATAGCGCATCGATTGAACAGGCTTAGTACTAGAAACCAGGCAGAAAGACATTTTAGAAAAACACCACAGTCCTGGTGGCGGTGGCACAGGCCTTTAATCCCAGCATTTAGGAGATGGAACCAGGTGGATCTCTGAGTTCAAGGCCAGGGTAGTTTACAGAGCGAGTTCCAGGACAGCCATGGCTACCCCCCCCCCCACAAAAAAAAGAAATATAAATCACAGTTCTGCATCTCTACTAAACATTTGCTTCTGTATTTACATAGGGGTTTTTAAAATCCTTAGAAGTGCTTTTTTGTTTTTTGTTTTTGTTATGTTGTTTTGAGAAAGGGTGTCCCTTTGTGCTCCAGCTGGCTAACTCACTATGTAGAACAATCTGGCCTCCACGTGTGTTCTTTGTGCCTCAGCCTTTTCAGTGCTGGGATTACAGGTGTGCGCCACATTTGGCTAGAGCCCTTTTACGCTGGCACTCAACCTAATGGAGAACATTCAGATAAAATAAATGTGTTTTTGAGACAACATTTAGTGAACGTTGAGTCTGAAGCACGGTTACTTATTTTCCTAACCTCACAGTTAAGTTAAAGGTAGGTCAGCCGTAACCCACCTTCACAGCTAGGGATAAGTAAGCAGATCAAAATAGTTCCTAGTCTAGGCACCTTGAGTACAGAGCTGATGTGCTTTGCACCTATAATCTCCAAGGCTGCCTGCTGATAGTTGTAGGTGTTATGTGGACTCTTGAGGGTTTAAATTAAAGAGTGTTGTGTAGATCAGGCCTTGAATCAGCTGTGATCTCCCTCCTAAGAATGCTTAGTGCTGAGATTGCAGACAAGGGCCACTATGTCTGAATGGATTCCCCTCCCCCCCCATCTAGACAGGGTTTCTCTATGCTAGAACTCACTCTTTAGACCAGGCTGGCCTCAAACTCAAGAGATGTGCCAGCATCTGCCTAAAGGCGTGTCGTGTTACCCCCTTCTGACTGAATTTTTAAAGGTACAAAACAACCAGATGAGCTAATAAGTTTTTCTATAACATAAAATAAATTATGACTTGAAAAGTATAGAGCTAGGCAGTGATGATGCATGCCTTTAATCTGAGCGTTTGCTAGGGAGCCAGGGGATTTGGGGGCCTAGGCCAGTCTGAGCTACCTAGTGAGACTCTTTGCTTAAAAAAAAAAGTGGAAAGTGAAAAGATAGACTGAAGGTATCATGTGCTTTCATACGATTCAAGAGTGAATTTTCTGTGTCTGCATGTGGTACGTGTGTGGTGCATTGCCCAGGCAGAGCCAGAGCAGGACTTCAGTCTTTATTGCTCTCTACATTACTGCATCGTGATTGGGCCGCTCACAGAACCAGAAAACAGGTCTGTGGCTAAGCTGTCAGGCCTTAGCACCCTAGGGATCCACCCATCTGCCCCCTAAAGCTGGGGCAAGGGTCACAGTCAGCCCTGCCTGGCTTTTCACATAGGTGCTGGGCATTTGAACCCAAGTCCGCACGGCCGAGCAGCAAGCTGTCGTGCCCACTGAACCCCGTGTTAGAGGTTGGTTTTCATCATGATTGGTACTGCTGAGAGATAATAGTTCACAAAGATTGTGTTTTGGGATAATCATTTGTATTTTGTGCCGCCCCGTAAAGCCTTCCTATACCCTCCAGCAGCAATTAGTAAAATTTCTCGTGTTGGTAAATCTTCCAGATAAATGACAGTCTCCTCTGTACATCTTCCTGATTTAGTCCGGATGCTTCGTCTTAAAGGCCTGCTGCATAAAGCCATCCGCCATGGGCCTTGGGCTCACTCACATCCTGGAAGTCCTTTCATTGCTGTTGTGTTCCTTTTTTCTGGACCCCATGTCTTTATTTACTCTCCTTTTCATATTTTTCTACTAGCAAGGATTATGTAGAAACTGTACTTCTTTGGATTTTATTTTTGCCCCGACACTTGCCTGTTTATCTGTTGAGAGGTTTTTCTCAAGCTGTTTGCCCTGGAAAGTTTGAAGAGGGTGTTCTGTTATTGTCTGCCTTCTGATGTTGATATTCAGAGAAATTGTTCTCTAAAAAGTTGTCTATTCTATTTTGAGGTATTTCAGCCCTTTCACTGGTTTTTAAATTTCCAGCTTTGAAGTGAAAAAGAAAGTATAAGCTCTTGTGTTTTTGTTCCTGTATTGTAAGATATATATATATATATATTTTAAAATGGGGTCAGCATCTCTGTTGTTTCTTCAAGGATGCTAATTATAGTTTCTTTGAAATGTTCTGTTTCCTGCCTTGCTTTTGGTTCCTCTAACTTTTTTTCCTGTTTGTTTTGGTCTCATTTATTTGGAGGCTGTCCTTAAATCTGTTATTTTTAGCAGTTCTCTCATACTTAAGAGAAAGTTACCAAGATTCACTGAAAGCTCCTGAGCATGCAGGGCAGGCCTTACTGACTGAGCTCATGCCTCGCTCTGGTCTGTGTTTTTTGGGTTAGGCACTCTAAGCCTCTTCAAACTGAACGTCATTTTTGTCTCATTTGGATCAGAGGCTAGACAGGATGGTGTCTTACTCACTGTGGTTGTCATAGCAAAGCATCCTAGCCTGGGTGGCCTGGCGTGCAGAAGTTAATGTCTTCACATCCTGGAAGCCCGAGGTCAGCTGCAGTCCCGACATGCTGCAGTTCTGCAGATGTCTGCCTCCTCAGCGGTGCACTTCACAAGGCCTTTCTTAGGCCCGCGTTCTTTTGGGGACAGGCAGGGAGACCTCTTCATGGAAGGCCCTAGTCTCACCTGATTGACTCCTCTATTTGTGACTTGTTACTCCTCACTCCTAGAAGCCCAGGCTCTCGCTGCAGTCAGCTGGAGGTAATGCCCCACAGAGCTGAGTGTCGGTGGCAGGGTTCTAGTGATTGCTGAGAGAAGAAAGACACAGGCCTTGCTTCAGGAATTCACCCAGCTTCCCTGTTTTCATCTCAACCCACCCGTGTCTCTGTGGGAAGGCCCGAGCCTGGAGCAGTCTTACTGAAATTTTGCTAGAGAATTTGAACCTCCATTTTCCTTACCAGTGTGTGGGTATTCTGCCCTCTTTTCCTGCTGCCTTCATTTCTAGGTTTTCTTACAGTATGTAAGGTTGTCCTTAGCAAGCTGGGGTGTGCCTTCGTGGTCGAGTGCTTCCCTGGCATGCACAAAAGGCCCTAGGTTCAAATCTCGTACTGAAAACAAGGTTGTCATCATTTCTCTGTTCTGTTATAGCAAAGCAGTTACCATTTTACCTTTGTCTGTTTTATACTTTATATTCCAGGTTATAGTTACAGTATTCCCTAATTGCACCATAGGTGGTCTTTATGTTACTCCTTTTTCTTTTTATTGTCTATTTTTAGAAGAGATACTGAATTTTGGCTTTACTTTGATTTGTTCCTTTTTTGTATGCCATTGGTTAAGTATTTTAATTCTTTTTGAGTTTATACACATATGTATTTAAACAGTCTTGTGAAATTTTGTAGAAGTGTGTTGTGTGTTGGACATGCTGCTCTTATGCTCTATAGCCTCCCATTTCTCGAACCTCTCTCTTGCTAGTCTTCTCAGTTCTATTTTTTACTTTCACACCATATCTGCTTGTAGTTTCATGTCCCAGGAACCACATGTGTATCTTATTTGTCTTTTTAAGACTGACGTAATGTACGTGATATACCTGCAGCTGTTTTCATTTTCCTGTAGATGACGTGAGTCTTCTCTGTGGCTGAGAGCACATATGTATTGGTTATGTGGGGATGCTGCCTTTTCCACAGGTGGTTACTGGAATGATTGGGCCTGACATTTTGTAGACATTGTTTATGAAAATGTAGGGGCTTAATGCACTCAAAGTTTATTTATTTAATATGTGTAGGTGTTTTTGTATGTCTGTGAACCATTTGTGTGTCTGGTGCTCCTAGAGGCCAGAAGAGGGTGTAGATATCTGGAACTGGAATTAACAGACAGCCAAGAGCCCCCATGTGGGTGCTGGTAATTGAATCTGAGTCCTCTGAAAAAGCAGCCAGTGCTCTTAACCACTGAGCCATCTCTCTAGCTCCATTCTTTTTTGTTTGTTGTTTGGTTTCATTGTAGGTATTATTTAAAAAATATATTTATTTTCACTTTTATGTACATTGGTGTTTTGCGTGCATGTATATATTGTGAGATTGTCATATCTTGGAGTTACACAGAGTTGTGAACTGCCATGTAGGTGCTGGGATTTGAACCCCGGGTCCTCTGGAGCTTAACTGCTGAGCCATCTCTCCAGCCCTGATTGTAGATATTCTTAAGGAATGAGAAATCCCAACCTTTTCTATCTAATATGTTGAAGCCTTTTAGCTTCACTGAACGCACTGATTGATAGCTGTGACTTCCTGGTTTCCATAGCAGTGATATACCAATGACTTCCTGGTGTCTGGACATACCATGTACGCATTAGTATAAACCATCACCATGTTCTAGCTTTTGTTTAAACTATTTGAAAAGTATTTACTCATTTTTGTGTATGATAGGGAGCTGTGTGCATGTGCCACAACACGTGTGTGCAGGACAGCTTTCAGGAAGGAACCAGCCCACACCATGTAGGCCCCGGGGTTGAGCTTTGTTGCTGTGTTTGGTAGAAAGTGCCTTTACCTACTGAGTCACCTTTCAGCCCTATACTAGCTTTTTATCTATTTTTGAAAGAAATATTTTAGAGGTTTTAAGTTGATTGTAATAAATCTCAACTTTCTACCTTCCTTGGTGAATTAAGCCTTTCAGTTAAGCCTTTAGAGATGAACTCTTTAAAATAGGATATTGAAAAAATAAAAAGTTCTGCCTGGAGAGATGGCTCAGTGCTTAAAAGACTATCTGCTCTTCCAGAGGTCCTGAGTTCAGTTCCTGGCAACCACATGGTGGATCACAACCATCTGTAATGTGATCTGTTGCTCTTTTCTAAACTACTAAGTAAGTTGTATTAATTTTTTGTTAGGTCTTCAAACAGACCTGAGATGATGATGTGAGATTTAATGCCAATCAGGAAATTGGGCTATGGAAGACCGTTTGGGTTTAGGTAAATGAAGATGATGGAGAAAGACTTTTTGGGGATGGGCATGGGGAAATGATGTAAGGGAGGGTGAGGGAGGCTGAGAGATGGCTCAGTGGTTAAGAGCACTTGCTGAACTTACTGTTGAAGAGGACCTAAGTTCAATTCCCAGTACTCAAAATTGCAGCTTAAAATTGCTGTGACTCCAGTTCCAGGGGATCCAGTGCCCCTTTCTGGAACTCCTGTCCCCCCAACACTCACACATGAAAAAAAAAAAAAAAAAAAAAAAAAAAAACCCAAACTTAAAAAAATATGAGAGGAAAGTGAATGTGAATGGAATATTCAGTGGTCTGTGAGTAGCGCCATTTGGATGAGGTAGATGCTTTACAAGTTTTTATTATTTATTTTGTAAGTGGGGGGCCTGTGCCAGGGTGTGCCCCTGGAGATCAGCAGACAACTATCTGTAGTCAGTTTTCTCCTTCAACCGTGTGGTTCTAGGGGACTGAACACCTAAGGTTGTTAGGCTTGGGAGCAAGTACCTTAACCATCTGGCAGTTAGGTTTCTGTTGCTGTGATAAAACACCATGACCAGAAACAACTTACGGAAGAGAGTTTATTTTGGTGTATGGTTCTCTAGGGATAAGAATCCAACATGGCAAGGAAGCATGGTAGCAGGCAGCCGGCCTGGCAGCAAGAGGGGGCCGCTGAGCAGTCACATCTTCAACCGTAAGCACGAAACAGAGAGCCAGCTGCAGTAGAGCAAGGCTGTGAACTCAGAGCTCACCCCCAGGGATGGGTTCCTCTAGTGGTGGTGTACCACCTCCCCAAACAGTGTCAGGAACTGGGGCCAAGGTTGCAAACACCCAGGCTAAGGGAGGCTGGCTCTTACTCAGACTGCATGCACAGAACCACCTCGCCAGCCCTGAGACTGACGCTTTTGTACTCGGTTGGGAGGTAAGATGCATGGTAGTTGAAAGTCTTACAGTCTCTCTAGTGTAAAGTGTAAGGAGTTTACCCTCCATTTTGTGAGTGTTTTGTTTTGTTTTGTAGGGTGATGATATATTCAGACGGATAGTTCAGGAAAAAGGACTTGGTGAAATGTGTCATACAGGAGAGAGGTATTGGCAGTATTGCAGACCTACTCCATTAGTAGGTGCCACCCCCACAGCCACAAGAGCCTGGTGCGGCAACGCTGCCCTCAAGGGCTCCCTGAGGAACTCACCTGACTGCTTTAAACACAGCCTGGCTCTGCTGGCCCGATCTCTATCCACAGCCTGAACTACAGCTGCTGGCACCATCTTGGGCCTAGTGCTGCTTGTCTCCACACTATCTTTATGCCCAAGAACCCGGACTTTGCCTTTTGGTGACCTGCACACCCCTAACTGGGGTGCAGCAATGAGGAAGTCACTGAAGTCACAGTACCAGCTTTGCCAGCTGTTTGCAAGCTGTGGCTTTGGCTCTTCTCTATGTAGGCACCCTTGGGCAGTTTGCCAGTGGCTGTCAAACATGTGGGTAAGGATTGGATTTCCAGCCAGGAAGAGCTGCCCAGTGGTATCCTGCTAAAGAAGGTAAGCTTGGGTATTAGCTTCCTGGACTGGTTCAAGACGCCCAGCACCTTTATCTTGATCCTTGAGAAGCTTGAGCTGTGGCCAAAACTGTTGAATTGTTGATGGGAAGGAGGGCCCTGCAAAAGGAGTGGACCCACAGTAGTAGGCCCTGGGAACCTTGGGGGTGTTGCCAGAGCTGCAGGTAGCTCTGTTGCCATATCAAGATGGAGAACATTTTAAAAAACGGTGTTTTAGATTTCTGTGTATGAGTGTTTTGCTTTCATATGTGCACCACAGGAGTGCCTGGTGCCAGTGGAGATGAGAAGAGCATGTTGCAGCCCCCAGAACTGGAGTTAATGGGTGGTTGTGAGCCATGCTGTGGGTACTAAGAATGAACCCAGGTCCTCTTCAAGTACTTTTAACCACTGAGCTCCAAGGAGGAGAACTTAATTGATGTTAATTTCAGCAAGCTCAAACTCATCAACTTTCATCAGAGGTGCCACTCAAGGCGCTTAATTTGCTGGCACTATTGTATAGCCCTGCAGAACAGATGTCCTACTGTTGTTGCCATGTGGAGGTCAGCAGCTGTCAATCCTGCTGGAGCATATTATACATGACGATGCTACTTTTTGAGTACTATTAAAGTGATCAACAAGGACCAAGTTTTCTTCAAGCAGAGGCTGTCTTCAAAATTTCAGAATCGGTTCAGCTTCGTGGCACATGCTGTTAATCCCAGAACTTGAGAAGCAGAGGCAAGTATCTCTTAAGTTCCAGGCCAACCAAGGCTATATGTTGAGAACCTGTCTCTTTGTTGTTGTCGTTTGAGACAGGGACTTACTATGTAGTTTTGCTGTCCTGGAGCTTACTATGTAGATGAGGCTGGCCTGGAATTCACAGAGATCCACCTGCCACTGTCTCCTGAGTGCTGGTATTAAAGGGGTGCACCACCATGCCCAGCTGAGAGTCTTTAGATAAAACTAACATTTCATTAGATGGTCTTAGCTGCTATTCTTACAAGAAATCCAAGACCACCCATGGACACAAGGTATAGGTCCTCCTATTCCAGGAGACTGCTGAGATTCGTTTTCTACAGCCTGATGGCAGATAGCCTTTCGGGAAACTCCCTGTTCAGATGTTTAAGGAAGGGGAAGCTTCTCTCTCCAGCTTTCCGTTACCAAGGACAATGCCCACTACAGGAACATGCATAACTCACCACAGACTCTGGGCCCTCTAGGCTGCCTCCTAGCAACAGGAAAGAGACTCAGTTCCAAGTACCCTGCACCTCCCTCATGTTCCTGAGTCCTGTTGTCTGCCTACCAAGTGAGACTGGGCTCTTTGGATAGCGTAGCGGGACACCGAGGAGTTGTGTAACTAAAAAGCAGTTCTGAGCTAGTTACAGTAGCACACCCCTGCAGGCACTTGGGAAGCTGAGGCAAGATGATGGCAAATCTGTCAAAAGGAAGGGAAGAAAGGGAAGGCAGGCATGCAATAAAAAAAAAAAAAGCTTACTGTGTGTGTGTGTGTGTGTGTGTGTAAGGGGGGAAGAGGAAGAGCTCGAGGGCACATGCACAGCAAGTGTTACTGGAAAAAATTGGAGGTTCAGGGTAAACAAATCAGATTGTTAGGCTTGTGCAGTTGAGCCATTTTATCAAGAGAAGGTAATTACGGATAGTTTACCTTCTGGGTCTTCCCTTGGGGCTCGCTCACTGTTTGTCTGTCTGCCTGTCTCTCTGTTCTCATTAACCTGTGTTGCTGCTATAAGAGAAGGATCTGAGAAGTCGCGCCTGCTGCGCCCAGTGAGACAGCAGCTGAATGGGCTGAGAGCAGGGCTGCCCGCAGGCGTCAGGCTGCTGCAGGCGTCAGGCTGCCCTCTCACGGGCTGTGGCGCTCCTTCCTTCTTCACGGGTGCCGAGATGGGCTGCATGGTGAGGAAGTGGTCTTGAGGTCACTCCCAGCTAGAAGGAGCTTCAGGAAGTCCTTGAAGATAGTCCTCGCCTACACCAGATCCCCATCTCTTTGTTGGACTGTTCTGAGTGGGATGTAGCCTGCTTGTTTGTTTGGGCGAAATACTGTATATAGAAAAAATAGTCTTACTGTTTTCTAATGTTTGTCCTTTTTATTTATTTATTTATTTTTGGATGTTTTATTTTTAAACAAACTTTTTTTTTTTTTTTTTTTTTTTAAAGATGAAGTCTCACTATATAACCCTGACTGGCCTAGAACTTGCTATGTAGGCCAGGCTGGTCTTGAACTCACAGAGATCTGCTTGCCTCTGCCTTTGAGTGCTGGGATTACAGACGTGTGCCACCACACCCGGCTTAAAAAATCATTACCATTTATTTTGTTGTATATGAGTAGGACAGAGGAGTCCTCTCTTCCTCCAGCATGTGGCACTTAGAGACTGAGCTGAGCTCAGGTCGTCAGGCTTGGGTCCAAGCATATTAGTGTGCTGAGACATCTTCACTGGCTCAGAACGCTTTTGTCTGAAAAACTGTAGAGCAAGAGTTTGGTTCTTTCATTTATGTTGTCATCATTAATCAGAAAGAACTGTGTTGTTTGCCTTGTAAAGTATAACTTAGCTACAGTAATTACCTGGAGATAACATTGAATATACAGCCTCTTCATATGTTTAAGACCCAGTGATCAGAGTGGTTCTGTAATCTGCACATCACATACAGTGTCTTACTGTCTCATGTCTTAGTATTTTAGAGTATTGAAAACAGAAAAAGGATTCTTATCTCTTGTTCAGAGACAAACTTTGGAGCATTAGAGATATAGGTCATTAGTTAAAAGCACTGACTGCTTTTGCAGAGGGCACAGGTTCAATTCCCAGACATCCGCATGGCAGTTCACAGTGGTTGGTAACTCTGGTTCTAGGGGATCCACCTCCCTCGTCTGGGCTCAAAACCTAAAATAAAATATACTTTCCTATTACAGTTCTTTGTTCCTGTGATTGTTGTTGCTATGCTGTGTTATGGGGGTACTGTCCTAGTAAGGTTCTGTCTGGCCAGGTAGTGGTGGTACATGGCTTAATTCCAGCGCTGGGGAGGGAGAGACAGGTGCATTTGTCAGTTCAAGGCCAGCCTGGTTTATGGAGTGAGCTCCAGAACAGCCAGGGCTACACAGAGAAACCCTGTCTTAAAAACAAACAATTGTACTGTCAGAACTTAGTGACAATAGCTGAATTTGTTAATTACTTTTAAGTAGTTATCAAGTATAGTGTTGGTAGTAAAGCATTTGCTGTCTTTAATCCTCATGAAAATTAAAAAGACAAATGCCATTATCTCTTACAGATGAGAATAATGAGGCACAACAGTTAAATAACTTGTTTTTGTCTATGGACTGGTTGTTAGAGCTGTGATTTGAAGTTGACTGTGTAACTGTAAAGCCTGGGCTTCTTCCACTATGTGACAGTACATTTAAGGTTTCATAGTCCTAGCATCTGAACAACCTGGCCTGTTTTCAAAAGTTTGCCTTCCCCCCCGCTGTTGTACTTTTTTTTTTTTTAAAAAAGATTTATTTATTTATTTTACGTATGTGAGTTCTCTCTTTCATGAACCAAAAGTAGGACTCAGAGTCTATTACAGATGGTTTTGACCCACCATGTGGGTGCTTGAATTGAACTCAGGATTTCTGGAAAAGGAGCCAGTGCTCTTAACCACTGAGCTAGGTCCCTGCTGCTGTTTTGCTTTGTCCTTTTCTTTGTTTTTATTGTATCTTATCATATCTATCATATATGTATGTTTGTCTTAGGGTTTCTGTTTTGAAGAAAACATTATTTCTATAGTGGTAAAATACCTTGACCTGAAGTAACGTAGGGAAGGAAATGGTTTGTTTTAGCTGATAGTTCACTGTATAGTCTATCATTGAAGGAAATTAGGGCAGGACCTCAAGACAGAAGCCACGGAGGAGGAGAGTGCTGCTTACTTGCATATTTCTTATGGTTTTCTCAGGCAGGGACCACCAGCCCAAGTGCCACATTACCTACAGTGGCTGGGCCCTCTCACATAATTTTTTAAAAATTTGATTCAATTATTATTTATATATTATTATTATTTATACATTCTGGCTGCATGTGTGCCTTTGTTCCAGAAGAGGGCACCAGATCTCACTATAGATGGTTATGAGCCACCATGTGGTTCCTGGGAATTGAACTCAGGACCTTTGGAAGAACAGCCAAGGCTCTTAAATGCTGAGCCAGCTCTCCAGCCCCATCATTCTTTTATTTAAGAAAATGTCCCACAGGTGGCCAACAGGACAATCTTATGGAGACATTACCTCAATTCAGATATCCTCTTACCAGATAGTGTAGATTTGTGTCAGGCTAACACAAACCAAGTAGTGGGTGAGTGTTTGTTTGCAGGTATGGGCGTGTATGGTAAGGATGCTTGGAGCTTGTGGATTCCCTAGCTGGTATTGGATCCCTGGACTGGCACTTAGACATGGTCTGGACCATGGGCTGTCGTGTGAGTCCTGGGAACTAGACCTTGGCCCACTGCAAGAGCAGTAAGTAGTCCTAACCTCTGAGTGATCCCTCCAGCACCAGCTCTCCTGTTCTTGAATACTAAGTAACAAAGAGACTGTTCACAGTATCGGTTGTTGTGCTGTAAGAGTAATTGTGTTACTTTTCTCATTGATCAAGAAAAAGAGTCATGGAAGAATAGAAATGAAAGACTCTTCAGAGTCAGTGTAGCCTGGGATTTCGTAAGTACAAGTAACAGAAGCTCCATGAGGCTCTCAGTTTAGCAGTTTACAAGTTCTTATGTGCTTACTTGAATGGAGCGAGATGTTTCAGTCTCAGCATTCTCCTACCTCCCCCCCTGCACCCCCTCCCTCTTTCTCTGTGTAGCTCTGGCTGTCCTGGAACTCACTCTGTACAACAGGCTGTCCTCAAACTCAGAGATCCACCTGCCTCTGCCTCCTGGGTGCTGGGATTAAAGGTGTATGCAACATCACAGCCCAGCTCAGCAGTCTTAATATGTACCAGTTTTTACTTACTTAAGGAAACTTTACCCTTTTAGCAAAGTGTGTCTGCTTGGACGAACAAACTCATCTAGAAGAGGGGGTCAGAGTCAGGTATTTCAAATACTGTCTGCCCTGTGTCTGTCAGGTCACAACCATCTCTTCATGGGGGAAGATTTTCTTTTACATGTAAACTCCCTACCCTTTTCCCCCATCTTTGTTTTAGAGAGGGCCTCACTATGTAACCCCGACCATCCTATAACTAAGCAGTGAAATTTATCGATTCTTATAAAAGTGTGTGTGGTATCATAAGAAAACACCTCTCTGTCTTCCAGAGTAGTGTTTTACATTCCCGCTAGCAGTGAGTGAGAATTCCTGTTCCCCATGCTTACTAGCACTTGTGATGCTGCCAGGGTTCTGGGTTTTGGCCACTTCAGTAGTTCTATAGTGACACCTTATCGTTTGTAGTCCTAGTGCCACGTGGCGTGAAGCATACTTTGCCTGCATGCTTGCTTGTCTTTTGTACATTTTTTTATTGTGAAGCCTTTGACCCATTTTAAATTCTGGCTTTTTTGTTGAATTTTGAGAGGAGTCTGTATTGAGTAATAATAATTAATCATATCATTTTTTCCCTCTGCGGTTTGCTTTTCTATTCTCTTGACAGTGTCTTTTGAAGAAAACTGATGAATCTAGTTTATCAGTTTATTTCTATGACACATTGTACCTTAGTGCAGCATCACCAACCTCCACATCATGCAGATCTTCTGTACTCTTCCACCAGTTTCAGTGGTTTCTCCTTTGTTTTGAATGTGACTATCCAGCTGTTGTGCTGTCTGTTGAAAAGGTTCTTTCCCCATTACTTTTGCTCCATTGTCAAAAATCAACCGCCTGTAAGGTTGGTTTGTTTCTGAACCCAGTTTTGTTCTTCTGGTGCTTTCTTTTGCCAGTAACTGTCTTGATACCTTTTAACACTTTCTAAATAAAATTGTGCTTGTGATAAGTTTGACTTTTCAAACAGTGTGTTGTTCTTACAGTAGAATAATTCTTAATGTTATTCTAGGAGTTACGATGAGATAAACTGACAGTTTATTCTAAGCTTTAGGTTACGCTGTAAAGGATAAAAGTTTTTTTTTTGCGTCATGGTGTCATGGTCTCACTCTGTAGTGCTGGCTGATCTGGAATTCACTATGTAGATCAGGCTGGTCTCAGACTCAGAGGTCTGGCTGCCTTCGGAGTACTGGGATTAAAGGTATGCACCGCTACAATTGGCTAAATTCTTGGTCATGAAAATAAATGAATCAAAACTGGTGAAGAGCTAGTTTTTCAGGAACACTGTGTTAAATCAGCAATGCCAAGGCCCTGTTTTCTTGCCCTCATTATTCCTCCCTGATGAAGAGCTGGAGAAATGACAGCATGTAAAAGTTACAATTGAGACTGTGGTTTTGAAAGCTTGTTAGTTATCAAGCTTGCAGTGCCTAACCTTGAACTTCTGTCTTCTGACCTTCACAATCACGCTGTGGCATATACCACCGCCCCTCCCCCAATCTCATAGACACACAGAAACAGACATAGGCAGGGGTGTGAATGTAAAGTATTTAAATAATCTATAAATATCAGTTTCATGTTGAAATGTTTTAGATGTATTATTGGGTTAAAGAAAATGTTATTAAGATAATTTCACCCGTTGCTTATTATGCTTTTAATGTGGCTGCAGAAAAATGCAATTTTGCAAATGGCATTATATCTCTGCTGGTAAGTTCTGATTGAGAGCATCATCTAGTTACCTTGATTATAGCTTGAATTAGGGTAATGCTTAAGAAAAGAGAGTAAGGAGTTTTTTAAGGAAATCTGCACTGTTCATATGCAATGTAAAATCTGTTGTACAAGGTTGTGTGTTTCCAGTATAGCTCTGTTATAGTAATAAGTTCTTGAAAGCAAAGGCAATATTACTTTGTTTTCATTCTGCATATATTTAACTTTGCCTGGATTCATAGGACATTGACCGAAAAAACAAGAATTGATAAGATAGTATGCACTTTATAAATCATTTGGATTTTTAGGACATAGATCAATGAGGATTTTTGTTTGTTTGTTTGTTTGTTTTTAAGTTTCTTTGTATAGCCCTGGCTATGCTAGAACTTACCTGTAGACCACGCTGACCTCAAACTCAGAGAATTGCCTGCGTCTGCCTCCTGAACCCTGAGATTAAAGGCTAGCGTCACCACTGACCAGCTCTGTCAATGAGTTATGCCCCATAATTTATTACCACAGTTACACTAGCTAGCTATGTTATCTTGTTCTTAAAATATAGGAGGATAAGGGAGCTAGTATCTAGTCTTAATGTATTCTAAGTTCTGTGTAGTCATTTTATATCTTCATTTACTTCTATGAGAATCTTGTGAGGATGGTATCCAGCACAGTTTCTCAGGTTTGGAAGTTTGTTAACATTATGAATGTGCTCAATTTCAGATCCATAACTTCCAGAATACTTATTCTGTACCAGTAGACATAGCCAATTATTTTATGTGATTTGAAATTAGTCCTATATTTTGGTTGACATGAAATGAGTGAAAAATACACATTTTGATATATAGTGCATGTTCATTGAAAGAAGAAATTTGAATAAAGCTTCGGGGGAAAAAGGCATTTTTTTTTTCTAGTCAACATGATTTTTGTGTTTATTATGTTTATTATTTGTTTATTTATTTTTTGAGACCAGGTGTCACCATGCTGCTCTTGGCTACCCTGGAACTTGCTTTGTAGACTGGATGGGCCTCCAGCTCACAGAATCTGCCTGCCTCTGCCTCCCTTGGTGCTGGAGTCAAAGGCGTGTGTACCCACACTCAGCTTTCTAATGTCTCACTTCTAGAAATTGAGTTGAAGTTCATGGAGAAAAAACTATTTTAACATTTTAAAATATTCTTTGTCTTTCAGATAAAATCAAAGACAAAATTAAAGAGAAAGAAAAGGAAAAAGAGAGAGAGAAAAAGAAGCATAAAGTAATGAGTGAGATCAAGAAAGAAAATGGAGATGTAAAGATTTTACTGAAAAGTAAGTTTATATTCAGTGAACTTCTTATGTATTTTATACTGCTCAGTATACTTATTAGCCAAACTGTTAAGATAAGAAATGTTATCTGACATTGACTTTTTGCTAAGAATAAGAACGTTGTAAAAGTCTAGAGTAAATCTTGTGCTACGGAATTTTAATCTGCTTGTAACATCTCTGGTGTATGTTTTTAATGAATTATTAAAGCTCTCGTGGTTAAGCTTCACTAAACAAAAACTGTTTTTAGATAAACTGAATAATTTGGTGTGTGTGTTATTAGTGTGTAAGCATACTTACATAATTCGACATAAGAAGCTAAAGCAACTTTTGGCCTGGTAGTGTGGTGCTCTTTCTCCAGAGGCTAGAGCAGGGTGAGAGGGAGTGCTCCAGTCAGAGCTAAACCAGAAGGCGCTGTTCATTCTGTTGTTTGCTTGCTGCTTGCAGGTATCCTTTTCCGTCTAAAAAAGAAGCCCGAAATATCCTTTGTTTCTTGTTTCTCTGTTAAACTGTGTTCAGTTACTCTTTGTACATGGAGAAGGGTAGGGAGAAAAATTTTGGGGTAGCATGTTGGGCAGGAACATAAAATCCTACAAAAAAAAATCAGAATTTATGTTACAGTAGAAATAAGAACAATATCAAATTCACTTAGCTAGTAAGGTCTGAGTCAGTGATGTTCTGTTTAGACTGCTGAAGGCATTGGCCATTTTGTTAAATTGGACAGCTGCTGAGCAGAACCTTTTGACTTGGATTAATTTCAGATTAATTTGGGTGTGGATAAACATACTCACAAGGGGAAAAACCCTGCAATATCGGATATGAAACACAATAATTTATATTACTTATGGTAAATTTGGACTCCATTTTCATTTCATTCTTTGTCATATTTATACGCATTCTTTGTTTCTTTATATAATAAACTTTTCAACAAGTCAGGATTTTATATTCAGAGATTTATTGATTTTATGTATATATGCCCAAGTGTACATATGTTCACCTTGTGCATGCAGTATGTTCAGTGATCAGAAGAGGGTAGCAGGTCTCCTGGAACCAGAATTACATGTGGTTGTGAGCTGTTCAGTGTGGGTGCTGGGAACTGAACCCAGGTTCTTTGGAAGAGTAGCAAATGTTCTTAACCACTGAGCCAGTGCTCCAACCCCAGGATTTTCTTTTCTATAATGTTCTTTACACCTAAAGGAAATATGTCACCAATTAGGTGATAACTTCTTAGTTAATGTTCTTAATCCTTTTGTTCGGTGTCTTCTGCCCTGTGATTTTACAACTGCTCTGTCTGTCTATCTATCTATTTGTCTATCTACCTATCCTATCTATCTATCTATCTATCTATCTATCTATCTATCTATCTATCTA
>NW_026592118.1:16219861-16261083 GCF_907164565.1 Psammomys obesus
CTATCTATCTATCTATCTATCTATCTATCTATCTATCTATCTATCTATCTATCTATCTATCTATCTATCTATCCATCCATCCATCCTGTCTGTCTGAAAATCTATCCATCCATCCATCCATCCATCCATCCATCCATCCATCTATCTATCTATCTATCTATCTATCCATCTATCCTATCTATCTATCCATCCGTCCATTTATTTATTTTCAATGCAATTGATTAATTAAATATATATATGTATGTGTATATATGTATGTATGTGTATATATGTATGTATGTATGTGTATATATGTATATATATATATATATATATATTTTTTTTTTTTTTAAATTAAGTCAGGCTCTTAATATGTAGCCATGGCTGGCCTGGAGCTCTTTTAGACCATACTGGCCTAAAAGTCATAGATCTGCCCTTACTATGCCTCTGGAGTGCTGGGAGTAAACGTGTGTGCCTCCTTGCCTGGCTGTTTTCTTAATCTTTTTTTTTTTTTTCAAAAAATTAAAAAAAAAAATTCTTTTGTGTATATGAATGTTTTGCCTGCATGTATATGAATGTGTACCATTTCTGTGCCTGCTGCTGGTGGAGATCACAACAACGTGTGTGATCCTCTGAAACTGGAGTTACAGGAGGCTGTGAACCACCATGTGGATGCTGGGAACCGAATTCAGGTCCTGAGTTCTGCAAGAGCAGCCAGTGCTGTTAATCACAGCCATTTCCCTAGTCCCCTGTTGTTGTATTTTTAAGACAGGGCCTCAAGCTGGATATGTATAAATGACCTTGAACTTCTGACCTGCTTGCCTTCATCTCCCAAGTGCTCTGACGACAGGTGTACACTGCCGTGCCCTGTGTATACGGTACCAGGGATTGAAGCAGGCAAGCATTCTAGCAGCTGAATATAGCCCCATCGCTGCCTCTCTGTTTCCACTGTGCAGTGCAGTTAGACCGCACGCCTTTGAGGTGGGACTTGCATGGCTGCAGTTATGCTGGGAAGCAGCTAGTGACTGATGCTCCAGTGTCTGCTCAGCTGCACCCCCTTGTATAGTCAGATAGTTGTTTTGTTCTTTATTTAAATGTGCCGTGATATACATTGATCTTATTAGAGAAACAGTCCCTGGCCACCGAATACTTAAGCTCATAAGTTCTGCTCTGATGACTAGATGACTAGATTCCTAGAGACTGTATACATGAAAATATTCTACTGAATTGAGAATTTTGTAGAAAAACACAATACTAATCTTGACTTTGAAGTAGATGGAAAATTTAGTCCACATTTTGAATTGAGTAAAGGTGAAACTAATGATGAAACAAACAGAATAAAGTAGGCCCAGAAATTAATTTGTAACCTTTAGTATGACTATGAACGTTTAAGAAAATGATTACTGTGCAGTGGAGGTAAATAATAATTTATATTGCTTGGAAGATTATAGAGGTAAAAATGGAGTATCATTCACTTAACAATCAAATATGAATCCTATAAACATGGTTGAAAGAATAATTTGGGGATTAAAAAATAACAAAGTCAAAACCATCCTCCTTCTTCAGGACATAGACTATGGTAATCACACAAGTAAAGCATGAGTCATTGGAAGTGTCCCTGCCTTTGCAAGTACCATGTGTTGGTTTTTACTGTCCAGCAGAACCAGCCTGCTGAGCATGTGTGGGCATGGTCAGGGATAGAATCACAGTGGTCAGCCTGGTGAGGCCCAACACACTTTTTTTTTTTTTTTTTCTTTTCCAGACAGTTTCTCTGTGTAGCTTTGGGATTTTTCTTTTTGACATCCTTTATTTTCTCCGTATAGGTTTCTTCTATAATGTTAGAAGCTGTAACATACAGAGACTTGAAAACATAAAAGTTACTAACTCTACCTGAATCCCATTTCTTTTGAGTTTTCCTTAAAATTGTCACCGAAGTGGGTTTTTTCCCTAACTAACTAGGGTGCTGCTCTTTCAGAGGGTCCAGCCGAGTTCAGTTCCCACCATGGTAGCTCACAGCTATCTGTAATTCTAGTTCTTGGGGATCCAGTACGTTCTGACCTCCTTGGGCACCAGGCATGCATGTGTGCACAGGCAAAGCAGTCATATATCTAAAGTTAATAAGTCTTAACAAATTAGATTTATTAGTGAGTGTGTGCGTGTTGAACCTGAGCATGGTGGCTCGCAACTGTAATCCTACCACTCAGGAGATTGAAGCAGGGGGATCAAAAGTTCTAGGCCAGCTTGGACAAGAGAGTGAGTTCTAGGCTATCCTGGGCTGCATATAGCAAAGCCCTCATTTAAAAAAGAAAGGAAAAATGTAAAAAAATTTATGAAGTTTTATATGACTACACACAAGTGTGTGTACAGTATACATAATTATATACATCTGAAAAGATTTTAATAGAAAAGTCTTGTTGTTTTCCAGAGTGGGATTGTTTGCTTTTAGTAGTTTAAAGGAACAAATGCATTACATAAACTTATTTAGTGGGTCTTATTCTTTTCTACCAAAGCCATCTTATACACTTAACTTCATTAAAATTAAGCTATAAGGAAAATGCTATGTTTTAATTTTAGTCTCTTTAAAATTTATCATTATGTTGAGGATCTTTTCCTCATGAGCAGGCATAGTAGGTTAAAAGTGGTGTCCTAAGTTATTGGTAGATACCAAAGCTCACAGGTAGGTTAAACCATGGCAGGAAGAATGATAGCATTGCATTGCTAAAAATTAGAGTTTCTGGGGACAAGTGCTCTCCCCAAGCATGAGGACCTGAGTTTGATTACCAGAACCCATGGAAAAGTAAATCGGCATTCTGATCCCTTCTTGCTATCCCATTGCTATGGAAGCCAAGACAGGAGGAATCCTGGGCCTTTCTGGCCAGTCTAGCCTCATTTGTGAGTTCCTGGTTAATAAGAGACCTTTTCTTTTTCTCCCCCCCTTCCTTTGCACTTTAATGTCATTATTATTATTATTTACAATTTATTCACGTTGTATCCTGTCTATGGCCCCTCCCTCATCTCCTCCCAATCCCACCCTCCCTCCTTCTCCCCCTGTGCTCCTCCCTAGTCCACTGATAGGGGAGATCCTCCTCCCCTTCTAAAGAGACCTCTTCTTAGAGGATGTTGTTCTGAGGGTGACACTCAGGATTGTCCTCTGGCCTCCACTCATGCTTGCACCACCCTAACCCATGCAGAACCTAAAGTTGCCTCCTAGAAACTGCTGATTGAAAGCAGGAAGCTGTTGATGTTTCTGTTTCTTTGTGTGGTTGTAGAGTTGAATCTATTATTTTTTACATCAGGTATGAAGTAAGATTCAGTTTTCCTGGGTAAAATTATTTTTCACCTCGTTACTGTGAAAGATATACTGAGGGTAGTGGTAGAAATTAGTATCAGTGAACTTTAAAGAAAGTTTGTCATGATTCACCACCCAGACAATGCTCTGGTCCCCTTCCCCGTCCCCTCTCCTAACTGTTCTTTTTCTCACTCTGTCTTTCATCCTCACCTGTCCCAGTCTCCTTCTTTCCTTTTTTCTCTCCCACCTCCTTTGTCTTTTAGATAGTTCTTCTTGTCTGGCTTTCCTGGAGTTTGTTATAACCCTTGCTGGCCCAAACTCTTGATCCTTTTGCTTTAAGTGTTCCGAGTTACCAGGATCACACGTGTCCACCACCATGCCTGCTATACATGCTGTCCTGTGTACTTCTTCTGTGTTTCCATGTTTTTGTTTTTGTCCATCTCTTTCTCTCTTGTTGAATGTGTATTGGTGTTTCCCTGTTCTTACTGCTGCTTTTGCTTTCAGTTTGCCGTCTTCCTTCAATCCTTAGCTGAGTGAGAGTGTGTGTGTGTCCGCTTGCCTGTTCTTCTGCACTCCAGCATCCTTTTTCTTTGAGTTGTACATAAATGAGAGATGTGTGTTCCTTAGACAGCAGTTCTGTTTTCTGTTCTGAGTACATCTCAAGGGCTTTTATTATATTAGAATTATTGGGTTTTGTTAGATGAATAATAGGTTTAGAGTCATGTGAACCTTCAATATTTTCTTACTGTAAGACAAGAGTATTGGTATTTAAAATGATGTTTCCTTAAGGTTCTTTAGAATTTTCTATGTAGACAGCTAGTGAATTGCATATGCAGAAACAGAATGAATGGGCAATTATATAATGTTCTTAAAATCTTTCTAGTGCAAACTAGTTAGTTCCTCAGTTTGCTTTAATGTAAAATCACATTTTGCCTCTGTTCTTCGGGGGGTTTCCAGGCCTACACTCAGGTTCTGTGAAGAGGTGGGAAGACTCACAGGGCCCAGCATAGCGGCTGATCTTATGTTGTGATTTATCATTATGCAAGAATACAAAGGAAAATAAAATCTGTGGGGCATGAAATGTAAGTTTCTAACAATCCTCTCTAAGTAGGGTTACACAGGGTGTGCTTAATGCAGCGGTAAGTTGTGACAGCATTTGTAGAGTATTGTGAACCAGAGAAGCTCATGAGTGACTTAGGGTTTTATTGAAAGTAGGTACATCGACACCATCTGCCTACTGTGCACCAAATTCTAGACTTCCAGAAGGAAGGAAAACAGGTGCTCAAATGCCATATTGTTTGTAGGTGCCTTTAAAATTCAAGTTTACAAATGCCAGGCCAGGGCTAGCCTAAGGCAGCTCAGTACATCGTCTCCTCTGCACACTGCACTCACTGTAATAGTTAATTTTTTAGCTCCTTGATGCCCAGCATACCAGTCTGTCATTGCTTTATTAGTTTGTATTTTTAAATTGCTGGCTGTGGTAATACTTTATTGGTTCATCCTGAACACTAGGGAATAGACTAAATCTTGTGTATTTTACTTCAAAGTAACGTGGTTTGGTTACAGGATATTTTATATTTTAAATGCAAAATAATTAGATTCTAAACCTTTTTTCTTATTCATTTATTTCAATTTATGTTTCTTAATGCTCTCTTTTGTTTGACTTCTGAGCCACAGTCTGAGCCACTCTTAAACTTCAGGGGCTGCCTCAAAAGGCAGCAGGGAACTGAACCCTGAACTCTCAGATTAAGGCTCAGGAGCCATCCAATCTCCCTCATTTATTTGTTTTATTCACTTTACATCTTTGCAGCCCCTCCCCCCTTCTCTCCCAGTCGTACCCTCTCTCCCTGTGCCTTCAAAAGCTCCTTTTCCCATCTACCCCAGGTCATCAAGTTGCATCAGGACTGAATGTGTCCTCTTCCCCTGTGGCCTGGCAAGGCAGGTCTGCCAGGGGAAAGTGATCTAAAAGCTAGCAAGTGAGTCCATGTCTAATGCAGTCCCCACTTCCCTTTCTAGAGAACCCTCTTGAAGCCTATGCTGCCCATCTGCTACATCTTTGTAGGGAGCATAGGCCCAGTTTGTGCATGGTCATTGGCTGATGCTTCAGTTTCAGCAAGCTACTCTGGGCCTTGGTTAGTTGGCTCTGTTGTTTTTTCTTGTGGAGCTCCTATCCCTTCAGGGTCTTTTTTTTCTTTCCTCACACTGTTCCCTAAGACCCCTACCATGGACCAATGTTTGGCTGAGTCTCAGCCTCTGTTTTGAGGCACTGCTGGGTAGAGCGTCTCTGGGGACAGCTCTGACAGGCTCCTGTCTGCAAGCTTAGCAGTGCGTTCTAAATAGTGTCAGGGGTTGGCGCACTCTGGTAGAGTGGGTCTTTGGATTCTAAACGTTTTTACTGCAGTGAGGTTTTGTTTACTTTGAAATGATTTAATTTGTGTAATATACATGCAGTTTCCGTTATGGAGTTTGAGATTGCAATTAATACTTACACCCAGCCCTGTTGGAGTGTGGAGAGGGTAGCGGTGGTGACGCACACCTTCAATCCTGGCACTCAAGAGACAGAGGCAAGTGGGTCTCTTGAGTTCCAGGTCCTCCTGGGCTACAGAGTAAGTTCCAGGACAGTCAAGACTATACAGAGAAACCCTGTCTTGAAAAACCAAAAAAGGAAAAGCCAATAAACAAATAAAAAATTCCCTGTGCCCTTTAAGTTACAATTTTAATCTTATTGATATTTTTTCTCTTATTTGATATGATTTTGCTTAAAACTTTTTTGGTCTTTCGTTTGGTTACTCTACTGTAACCAATTTTGTAACCTATTTTGCTCTTTATTTTTTGTCCTTTTTTGAGTAATTAATTAATTAATTTTGAGACAATAACTCATCTATCCCAGGTTGGTTAGAACTTAATATGTAGTCAAGAATGACTTTGACTTTACAGATCCTTCTGCTGTACCTTCTGAGGTCAGGTGCTACAGTTTTAGGCTACTGGGCCTGCTTTTATGTAGTGCTGGGAATTGATCCAGGTGCTTCTTGTATTGGAGGCAGGTACTTGTACCAGCTGAACAACATGCTTAGTTCCTAGTGTTGTTTTTTAAGATGCTTACGTGAGCTGATGTTTTGAAAGTACATATCTAGATAGAATTTGTTGAATTACTTAAAGCTGTGGTTCTCAACCTTCTAATGCTGTGACTCTTTAATACATACAGTTCCTCACTTTGTGGTGAGTGTCATGGCTCAGGCCTGTAACCTCAGCACTGCAGTCCCTGGAGGCGGAGTCAGGAGGACCAGCTTGAGTTCAAGGTTATCTTGCCTTGACCATCAAAACAACAAAACTACTAAAGGGGCCTGGAGGCATGGTTAACGGCACTGGTCGCTCTTTCAGAGGACCTGAATCTCATTCCCAGCACCTCATATGGAGGCTCACAACCACCTGTGACTCCAGTTCTAGGGGATCTGATTCTGGCCTTCCAGGGTACCAGGCATGCATGTGGTACATAGACATACATGCAGGTAAAACACCAGTATTCAACACTTCCCCCCACAACAAGAACAAAAAGGATGGAACAGAGCAATGTTTTCTTTTCTGAACTGTTGCTTTATTGTCTTGTTAATATTTAGTATTTTCTTCTAATAAACATTTTCATAGTCTGCTTATTTCTATATTAAGAAAAACAGATAAATACTATTATTGTGTGTGTATGTAAATGATGTGTGTGCTTATGTGTACAAAGAGGTCCTCTAGTTAAATAATCTATGTAGATTAGATTAGATTAGTCATTGTCATGTCTCCCCCATCCCCCAGACAGGGTTTTTGTATAGCTCTGGATGTCCTGGAACTCACTCTGTAGACCAGGCTGGTAGATAGTCTTTAATTCCTGGAATTTCTGGGTTTTTGATCCAGGGTCTGTTGCCTTTGGTCACAGAAACGGTTTAGTATATAACCTTATAATGTCTTCCACTCTCATGTTTCTCTTTTCTCTCTTTACCTCCAACCTGGGCATGATGGGAGCTTAGTGTTTGCGAGAGGATTCTAGTTTTGTCACCTCGTAGGCACCCTGCTGGCTCTTGACTCAGAACTCTGGGTTGTGATGTGATAGTTACAAGTACTGGGGAGGGAAGAAGCGCTGAGGTATTGATGTGCTCTGCACTTTTGACACTGATGTGAACACTGTCAAAACACACACTTCTGACTTCCTGATTTTCAGTCTCCTTGGCATCTGTGTATGATTGTTTAAAACCTCAGCTAAAATAAACTTTACGATATGTCCGTGACAACTACCTGAAGGGTATTGCTTACACTTCTTTCTTAGTTTCTGCTTTTTACAGTTTGAAGATTACACATTCTGAAACTTGCACTCACTCATTACCTGAGTGAGCACTCAGCATGTGCTGTCTGCTTAGCAGTCCTCAGCCTGCTGTCTCTCTGTCTGTATGTAAAGGCAGAGAATGGATGACAGAGAATGAAAGGCATAGTAAAATTGGAATTGAAAACAAATTCTGAATTTTCAGAAGTGTCAGAAGTAAACTTATAATAAAACAGTTCCTAAAAGCATGTGTGTTTTTAAAGTAATTAAAATATGGAGTTTCAAAAAAAATTTTTCCCAACAGGTGGGAAGGAGAAACCAAAAACAAATCTAGAAGACTTACAAATTAAAAAAGTAAAGAAGAAAAAGAAAAAGAAACACAAAGAGAATGAAAAACGGAAGCGCCCAAAAATGTATAGCAAATCTATTCAAACCATCTGTTCAGGATTTCTGTCTGATGCTGAAGATCAAGAAACCAAAGGCATCTTAAGTGATAACATAAAGGATTACATTGGAAAAAATTTGGATACCAAGAACAGTGATTCGAAAATTCCTAATAACAGTGACTTTCCATTTGTGTCATTGAAGGAGCCACGAGTTCAGAATAACCTTAAAAGGTTGGACGCTCTGGAGTTCAAGCAGCTCATTCATGTTGAGCAGCAGCCTAATGGAGGTGCGTCAGTCATCCATGCCTACAGTAGCGAGCTCTCCTGCCTGTCTCCTGTGGAGATGCAGAGATTTGCAGAAGAATTTGTGGGTTTAGTGTTCAGTGAAAATGAAAGCTCTGCAGCTTTCTATGTAATGGGTATTGTTCACGGGGCAGCTACTTATTTACCTGACTTTTTAGACTACTTTTCATATAATTTTCCCAATTCACCAGTGAAAATGGAGATATTGGGAAAGAAAGATATAGAGACAACGACTATGTCCAATTTTCATGCTCAGGTAAGAGGTTTTTAGTTTTGTTTTGTTTTAAAATAGCCTTTAATTGTACATTTTAGATAGACTTGTGTTTTTCGTCTTAATTTCCCTGGAGGTCTGAGGTAAAATGGTAAGCGTCAGTGAAAGTATTTGGGAGGGACTTCTTGATGTGAATTTACAAGTTTAAATTTCAATTTTTTCCTTTAAAGATATTTATTTACTTATTTTAATGTACATTGGCATTTTGCCTACGTGTGTATCTGTGTGAAGGCATTGGAACTGGAGCTGTAGTAAAGCAATGAGCTGCCACCTGGGTCCTGGGAATTGAACCCAGGTCCTCTGAAAGGGCAGCTAGTGTCCTTAGCCGCTGAGCCATCTCTTGAGCCCCCAATTTCTGCTTTTTTATTCTATTTAAAATCAGTTAATAAAGATTAACTGATTCTGCCCCTTTTCCTTTTTTTGTGACAAGGATTTCACTTGAACCAAGGGAAATTAATTTAACCAGTTTCCAGTTTTAAAAATAGTTGCTTTTAAACCTGTAAATCAACAAGGTTGGTTAGCCCATGCTTTTGTTTCTTGCACCTGGGAGGCAGAGAGGCAGGTGGATTGCTGTGAGTTTGAGATCAGCCTAGTCTACAGGACAGCCAGGGCTATGTAGAGAGACCTTTTCTCAACAAAACGGACAAACAAACAAACAAAACCCCTCAAGCCCTAAACCTCTAAACTGCTTATAATTATCTTTGAGTTTCCCTATAAATGCTTAGCACTGGGTCCATCAAGTAAGTAGGTGCTGAACACACGCTGGCTGGTAGAAATATAGTGTAAAGTGATCACCACTTAGTACGTCATTATGTGAAAACATTAGTGCATGTGTTGCTGTGAAGAGTCACCGTCACTAAGGCAACATCTAAAAAGCGCACAGTTTTAGAGGATTCGTCCTTGATCATCAAGATGAGGAGTGTAGTGAAGGGCAGGCTGCAGGCAGGCCTGGTGCTAGAGCAGTAGCTGAGAGTTCACATCTTCTCCACAGGCAGGAGACAGAGAGACAGGGCTTGGCCTGAGCTTTTGAAACCTCCCAGGGACACGCCTTCCTCAGTTCTTCCTAAGCAGCCTACTAACTGGGAAACATTCAGATTAGAGCCTTCAGAGGGAGCCGTTCTCATTTAAACTACCACAACATTTTAAGCTGATTTCCGTTTCCTACTCTTTTTTTTTTTTTAAACATTTTTTAAAAAACAAACAAACAAACATTATTTTAGAGGTCAGAGACAAATTTGAGTTTGTGGCTTTTAAAAAGTTAATGTGGGGTCTATCTAAAAGGCAGTGCCAAGTGAGGGTGTCAGATACCCTGGAACTAGAGTCACAGACGTATGGGTCCTGTGAATTGATTCAATGTCCTCTGGAAGAGCAGACAGTGCTCTTAACCACTGAGCCATTGCTCCAGACCCCGACTGTAAGTTTTTAAAATTTTTTTCTGGAAGGAAGTAATAACTGATAAAACATTTTAGTTTATGGGGAGGATACGGGAAAGTCTCGCGGAGATCTTAGTGAATATCTCTCCCAGTCTTTCCCTACTGAAAGATTAGCTAATAGCCTAAAGAGAAGTGGTTTATTTTAGGGTTGTCAGCACTCCTAGGAATAGAACAAAATCTAATCCTCATCCCGGGCTTTTCCCCTTGTCCTAGTGTGTTCTTTCAGTTGATATTCAAGATAAGTTTTCTACCTTAAATATATGTTCAACATATATTTTCTACCCCCAGTTCTCAATAGCATGTTTCTATTCAATTCTGCAGTTTACAGTAGCCTGGAAAATATGATTATATATGATTGTATCGTTAAATACTGTCTTTCATGGAGTTTCTTTTCCATTCTTCCACCTATTTTTATTTTACTTGCTTTTTTCCTAACTAGGAATTTCAAGAAATATATATTACAGATCAGACCTTTGATCAACCAAATTTAAATTTGAATTTACTGTATATGTGTGAGGATTATTCCCTAATGCAGCATGTCCGAGAACTGAAATTTAAGTATTTTTAGAATGCCAAGGCAGCAGTAGGACACCCACCACTAGCCGGTGGGAGAGTTGCTGAGTTTAGTGGCTGAGTCAGGGCTGGCCCAGGTTCCGTGCTAAGCAGTTCGTATGCAGTGAGTATGCAGTGAGCATTCTATAGTATGCTTTTATTCACACTTTAGATTACTTAAATATCGGCGTACTTTAGTGCATTTTTAGCAATGAGGTAAATGACATGTGACTACTCCAAACTTAAGGGGCTTTGAAGAAATACTGAGAAGTGAAACAATGATGGAAGCATGAGGAGAAAGTCTTGAAGTGCTAGATTTTTTTGTTGTCACTATTTGTAAGTGACTTGCTGTCACCATGCTAAATCACAAGTTTTATACTATGCTTAGATTTCAAGTTATTTGCACAGCATCACAGATAGGTTTGTTGTCATACTATGCAAGCATGTTTCAGTAATTTTTAATGTGATAAACATTCATATATAATAATGGCATTTTTACGCTAACTTTAAAAATGAATTTAGGAATTGCAGTTAGCAGTAAGACATTTCATTTTGTGGTGGCTGAGGAGATTGCTCAGTGGGTAAAGTACTTACTGCCAAGCCCGGCTGCCTGAACTCGGGACTCGCAAGTGGAAGGAGAGAGCCAGTGTGCGCCATAGCATGTGTCTCCCCATTAATAAAGAAAGTGTGCCGAGCAATAAAGTTTTCTTTTTTTGTATATTTACAAAATGAAAGCTTTGCTTTAGCCATTAAGTAAAATGTGATACTGGAGTTGTCAGTGGGTCAGTGACCGTCTCAGGTCCTCGCGGAACTGCTTAACTTGGTTCCCACTGTTTTTTTCAGGCTTCTTCAGGTGCATCATAGGGAAACTCTAGGCACACGCTTTTTCTCTATGGCCAGCTGTGGCTCTGATCTGTTGGCTCAAGTTTGTCCTCTACAAGGACTACTTTTGATTTTCAGGAAACTGCCTTTGCCAAATCCGTACTCCTTTATTATAAGATCCTCTTACTTGTTTAGTGTGGAGTAAATTATATAATAAACTGCTCATTGGTATTTTCTACACACTGGATTCTTTTATTTATTTCATTTTATGGAAAGCCTAGGAAAAATCAAAACAAAGAAATTAAATCAAACAAAAAAGCCTAGATGTTTGAGACTTGTCTTCAGGGTAGCTTTGGGCTTGTCCTTACACACTAGGTTAATGAAACTGGACTCTGAAAGATAACACTGTAGAAAAAAGTGACGCACACATACTGAGATCAGTTCTATTTCTAGTCTCTTGTTCTCCCAGTAAGAGCTGTTCTGTTTTTGTTGGTGGTGGTTTGTTTTTGAAATAGGAACTCATGAAGCCCAAGGTGGCCCACATAGTCTCCTATAGCTAAGGTGGAGTTGAATTCCTGATCTTCTTGCCGTACTACCTCCTAACTGCTGGAGTTACACCTGTGTACTCAGAAAAGCATACGTATTAGAGATGAATATTCAGAAAGTGAACAGACCCATTAGGTTCAAAGCTGCAAGTAGCCAGAGGTCTTTCTCAAAACATTCTTTGGCACTGCTCTGCCAACCTCCCTGAACCCCAGCACATAAATATGTACAGTTTTTCGAGACTCATGTAAAACTTAAGTATAAGACTTATCTTATGTATATGTGCATGCTAGAGTGTGTGAATGTGTACTATGTGTGGAAGAGCCAGAGGAAGTTGGGGCTTTGGATCCCTGGAGCTGCAGTTGCACGCCATGGCTATGAGCTGCCGTGTGGGTTCTGGGAACTGAACCCTGGTCCTCTGGAAGAACAGTTAGTGCTCTTAACCATCAAGCCATTTCTCCAGCTCCAACACACAAACACCCAGGTAACCATTATACTGAATTCAAACAATTTTTTTACACATTTTGAACTCATGTTTAATGGTACATGTAAGTTGTTTCATCTTCTCTTACAGTATTGTGTTTGTGACACCCATCTTGTAGATAGCAATGCCCATTTTCTTCTTGTTGGGTATTACTCCATTCTTGGCATGGACCGTGCTTGTCCTGATTACTCTTAGTGGACATTGAGCTGCTTTTCCTGTGGCGTTATTGCAGCAGGGGCTCTGTGAACACTTTTGTTCATGCGCTTACTGCGCACCGGTCTGTGTTAAAGGGCACCTACCATTTGACTATCAGGATAAAAAGGAGCACAGATACTTGGCTTTTGAAAGATGAATGATTGGTTCTTCAAAACTCCTGTTCCAGTTTGTATCGATGTAGGCTGTACTTGTGGTCATACTTAGTATTCTTTTTTTATTTAACCACTGTGGGGACTCAGCAGTAGTATCTCTTTGTTGTTTATTTTTCTGATGACTAAGTGTGTCAGGCTTCTTTAAATATGATTATATATGATTGTATAGTTAAATACTGTCTTTCATAGAGTTTCTTTTCTACTCTTTCATCTATTATTATTTTACTTGCTTTTTTCCTAACTAGTAACTTCAAGAAATATGTATTACAGATCAGAGCTTTTGATCAGCCAAATAATACTTCTCACTCAGTGTCTTATCATTCATAATGGTTTCTGATGACTAAAAGTTAATTTTAATCTAATGTATAACTTTTTCTCAACTATGATTAATGTATTTTGTGTCCTAGTTTAAAAATCTTTGCCTGCCCCAAATATGATGACATATTCTTTGGAGTTTTCTTCTGGAAACTTGTTTTTTCTTGTATGTTTGCATCTAAGATTCATCTCAGATTGGTTGTATAGCAGGAGATAAAGAGCAGGGTTCCCCCAGGTGTGGTGGAGCATGCTTGAGATCTGACCCTCAGGAGGCTGAGGCAGGAAGATCATGGGTGTTGAGATTAGCAGGTGCTGCATAGTGAAACCCTGTCCTTAAAAAAGAAATCAAAACTCAAGCAGGGTTGATAGTTTTAAAAAACAGCAAGCATCCAGGAGCTTTAGCATGAGGTGAAGAGATGCCCGCTCCCCAGCACTGCAGTTTTACCTGGTGTGCAAGTTAGCCAATCAGCACGTGGGCTCACTTCCTGGGGCTTTGCTGTTCTATTCTTCTTTTTATTACTAGTCACCAGGGAAACACATATCAAAGGCACAGTGGATCTATTTCATTCCATTTAGAATGGATGAGGGCCTGAGAGATGGCTTAGTGAGTAAAGACTGCTGTTACAGAGTCTGACAACATGACTTTGATTGATCCTGATCGCTGCCTGCAGGGAAGGAAAGAATTTCCACAACATATGTGTGCTGTGGGCCACATTCCTCCTCCACTTCAAATAAATAAGTAAATTAATTTAAAAGTTTTTTTTTTTTTTTAAATAGAATAGCTATTATAAAAAAAGACAAAAGGCAACAAGTACTAGTGAAGACAGAGTAAAGAAAAGCCTACGTACAATTGGTGAAAACAGTAGTGGAACCATTATAGAATGTGGGATGGCAATTCCTTAAGTATGTCAGAGTAAAGCTGCCTTGTGGTCTAGCAGTCCTAGTGCTGGTTGAGTACCTGAAGGAAATGACATTAGCAAGTCTAGGAGACATCTATACTGATTTTTATTCTAGCAGTTTTTACAGAGCCATGAAATGGAAACAGTCTTACCATCCCGTGAGAGGGTAAAGAAATATTATACATGATATATTATTTCATGTATATACAGTAGTGTATACAGAACTACTATTCTGTAATTGAAAAGTAAAGTCTCATTTATTAAAGCATTACATTAAGTGAAATAAGCCAGGCAGATCAATCCCACAAGGCACATGCATGAAACCTAGAAAAGTTGGATGTCTTAGCTGAGCACAGAATGAATGGTAGTTACTAGTGGCTAAGAATACTGGAGGAAGAAGGATGGGTAAGGGTCAGTCAGTGAGAAAACCACATTACAGTGGGCTGGGGTTAAGAAGTGCTTCCATGCTGTTGTACAATAAGGTGTCTACAGACAACTATCCAATCTGTTAGAGGCAGGTACCAGAGGCTGTATTTGGGAAAGTATATTATTCTGTCTTTATTAATTTAAAAATGAATAGTAATAACATTTATATTGAAGTTATGGATATTTTAAAAATGATATGAATAAGGGGGCTGAGGAGATAGCTCACTCTGTAAAGTGCCTGCTGGTATAAGCATGGGACTTGATGATGTCTCTAGCACCCTCAAACCTAGATGGCAGAGCACTTACTTTTGTAATCCCAATGCTGGGGAAGCAGGGAGAGCAGGATCCTTGAGGTCTGTCAGCAAGCCAGTCTAGCCAAAACTTCAAATCCCTGGTTCTGTGACAGACCATGTCTCAGAAATTAAGGTGAAGAATGATTGAGGGAGGCAACTGATTCTACCTCTGGCTTCCCCTCCCCCACTTTAAATGCTATCCATTATAGTTCTGTTTGAAAGTATGTGCCGTGTATGGCATAGAAGTGGCTCCCTCTTATGGCATGTCTTTTATGTCACGTGGTAGTTAGATTGCATCAGTAAGAATGTGATGAGCAGAGGCCTGTGATGAGCAGGGGCCTAGGAGATAGCTTGGCAGGGAGCATTTGCCACCAAGCATAACCTGAGCTTAATCCCTGGAATTTACATATTAGAAGGAGAGAATCAACTCCTGGGGGTGTTCTTGTGACCTCCACACTGCACATTTTTATGTGCCTTGGCATATCCGCACACATTTTAATCCCTACCCCAAATTTTATCTTTCCTTCTCATGAACATACATACACAAACCAAATAAATAAACAAACAAATAAGTAGATGTAAAATATAATGTGTTGAATAACCTACTTGATAAAAATGAAAGACTCTTCTCTGAAAGGAGCAATAATAGGATAGAAATATCCTCTGCCTTACTCTGTCATCGTTAAGCTCTGACATTTAACCTATATTTCTGTTTCTTCCAAATTGAATTGATGCATAAGTTTAAATGTGTGTCTCTTAAGTATTTTATGGGTTACTATTCAGAAGAGCTTTTAATGTCTTGGTATGTTGTTAGGTGCATAAAACTACAAGATAAACAGGTTTTGAAATAATACTGTGTGTATTTCTCGACCAAATATGTTACGTTTATTTGCTTTGAGCCTTGTTAAAAATTTAGCATACATACGAACCTCCAATGCAGAAGGATTTTCCAAACTTATTTGACTATAGAAACCTAGTTTCAAGGAACATACTTTGGGAAATAACAAGCTGTTTCATGTAAGTCATTTTTTCATGTTCTAAAAACACTCATTATCACTTTGCTCGCCCTGTTGGAGCAATCTTTCTATGTAACACAAACTAGCATAAAGTCTTAGGAGTTTGTTTCTGCTTGTGATTTCCTTTTAGAATGGCTGCAGTTTTATTTTTGTGTCATATGGGTATTGTAAGGATGGCTCTTCTATCTAAAGATTATATGAGGAGTGGTGAATAGAATTGTAGTTCCAGAGTAAGTAATATCTTTTTACTTAACCAGAATTCTCATAGTTTGTCATTCTTTTTTAAAAAAACATTATAGAGAATATAGAAGGAGAAAAGTAAACGTGCAGCCATGATAATCTTGTTTTTTTAAGAGAGGAGAGACTATAGGGAAAATTTAGATTAAGTAGTACACTTGGTTTCATGCAGTGTGGGGGTGTGGGCTAACCCAGGGAGGTTTGCATATTTGCATGCTAGGCACTCTACGAACTGAGCTACAGCCTGTATTTTACTTGTATTTTTGAATGAGTAATGATGTTGAAAATTTTTTCATGTACTTATGTTACTTGTCTTCTAGATGGCACTGTAGATACAGATTTTTGCAAAAAGTATATGACTATATGTATCATGCTTGTCTTTATTATGTATGTGTGTGTGTAAATATATATATTTAGATCTAGCTAATTACCTCCTGCCCAAATCTAGAGGAACCATATAGATAGTCTTTAAAATTCACTACGTTTACTTCTTAGAAGTAGATAGTTAGGTTTTTAATGTATCAGAAAAGTAATAGGTTGATGGTTTAATGAAGTAAATATGTTACAGCTGTTGTCAGGATTTGAGGTTTTCCAGATAAGAGATTTTTTTTCCTTCAATTAATGATACATAGTCCTGGAACTTGCTATATAAAACAAGCCATAATTAAATGCTTAGAGATCTGCGCTTCTGCCTCCTGAGTGCTGGAATTAAAGATGTGCACTACCAGACCCTCCTTCTCTTTTTTTTTTCTTTTTCTTTGATGGGTGTGTGTGTGTGTGTGTGTGTGTGTGTGAGAAAATAGTTAACTTGAATATAAAACAGTTACATGATACTGGTGTACAAGGCAACTTCTTACTTTAGAGAAATTATTTCAGATACAGTGTGTCTTCTTTTACATATTAGCTACATTGACTGATAAATTCAGTCTTACATTTCCCCTGTCTCCTAAATAGCTCTTAAATTTACTTTAGGCAGTTTTCTTAGTGTGTGTATTTAATTCCTGCATATAGCATAAAAAGTTCATTTGATTTTGCTTTAAACGTGTATTAGACATACACATGTCTTCATGAGTGCTCATATCAACTTGTGCTTACTATTTCAGAAGAATTCCCTCAGTGAAGAGTCTTTCTCAAAGGCCACTTTCTCCCTCTCATGATAAACCATGTATATTTCATTAATGGGTCATTGTTAATTCTTAGGTAGTAAAGTAGACATGTATTCATCTCATTTTCCATAACTTAATAATGTTTTGTTATTTTTTTTGTCATTTTGTTTATACATGGGTACCAAGGAGTTATTGGTGTTTGGAACCGATTAGTGACAGGTGAAATTTAAATATCTGATTTAAATTAATGTATGCACAGGGTATTTATCTGCCTGTATGACATAGAAATGTTATCTCCCTACATTGCCCTTTGTTATATTTCAGAAACCTCGCAAAATTTATATCTTAAAATATAAATTGATTTTTACTTTTTATTTTATCTTCTCTCCACCTCTTTTGGGGGTCAGTACCAGGACTTTAGAAATGAGCAAGGGCCCTTCCACAGATCTGTACCCTCCACCCCTCATTTCACTACTTATAGTCTCTGAGCTAATGCTGTCCTTTGCAGAGGACAGGAATGCAGAATCATTTAACAGAGTTTCGTGTAGTATTCTGGTGTAGTATTCTAGAGTTGAGTTGGTAACCTGAGCTTTGTTAACGTGCCTGACTGAACCACACTCATGACCACATTTCCTACTGTGGTGCTGATAGTGCATTTAAATGAGAGTGCTGGAAAGTCAAGTTTAAAATTTTAGTTTTGTTCATACAGGGCAGTGCTTCTCAACCTTCCTAGTGTTGGGATCTCATGTTATGGTGACCTCCAACCACAAAATTATTTTGTTGCTACTCTATAACTGTTATTTTGCTACTGTTATGAATTATAATATAAATATCTAGTATGCAGGATATTTGATATGTGACCCTGAAGAGGGTTATGACTCACAAGTTGAGAATTGCTGATTTAGGAACAATAAGACCTTTTAGGAGACAGAAAAAGATGAGACCCTGACTATAAAATGAGGTATAATCTGTGTATTTTGTGACCTGGGGCTTGGTTTATGAGTCTGAGAAGTGAATTTTTAATGGGTAATAGTTAAATTTGCAATACTTGTAAACAAACTTAATATTGACTCTAATAAAAAATTAAAGAATCCATGCTTGTTGATTATGATAAAAATAAAATTCTGATGTCTTAAGAGTTATTCTAGTATAATGGAATATTTATTATTGTGTTCCTTAAAATATGTGGGTTGTAGTTAGATACTTTGCATTTGTTGATACTATGCCACTGCTGTTGTGTAGAGTTTATAATGAGACCAAAAAAAAAAAAAAAAATTGTTCATCTAGGTTTGCCTGCCTGCATTGTACGACTTAGTTTTAAACTAGGTTGGTCCTGGGCAACCTGATCAGTTCATCATCTCTCTATGGTGGCCACAAAGTCTTACTTCAGAATAGAAAATGATCATTGGGATTTTGTTTAAAGTTTGCGTCTGAAAAGAAGTTTAAAATAATACCTACCCTTTTCTAGTGTTCATACATTAAAAAAGCATAGTTCTCTGAGGATTAAACTTAATATGTCTTTGAAAATCCATGTATAAGTAAACCAGAAGGTTTAGGCTGCTTTGTTTTGAAGGTTTGGATGTCACAGGGTGGCTTGCAGTTTAACAGGTGCTTTACATAAATGAGCATTATGCGTCTTTTCTGCAGTCTGGGGTTATGAGATGAGAGTGGAAGGAGTTTATGTGATCTCTGAAATTAGGTGGTTGATAGCAGAGGTGAATTTGTGGTGTTGGATTTTCAACTTTGTATTTCAACCATTTCATCAGAGTTCATGATAGAAATGTGAGCCCCCAGTTAGTGATCTTTTGACATAGAAATCACTCATAATTGGGTAATTTGATAGTTGTAATAAAAGATAGAAAAATGAAGGTGTGTCATCTTGAATATTGTGACAGTATGTATCGAATAATGAACTCTTCTGCTATGAGGACATGGTGCCGCCAGATGTCTATACAGTATTTTCTTTGGACTTTTTAATGAGCAGTGTGCAGAAATAGAAATGGGAATTAGCTGGCTTGATTAGTTTTTTTCTTATTTTAAAATCTCTTATATTCTTACAAGCTTCCTTTGTTTTTTGTTTTTTTTCTTGCCTTGTATTATGTTCTAGTAGTCTGAAATGATGTAATTCATTGTTAGCATCAATAACATACTTCATGTCTAACTTTTAATTAATTCATGTCGCTCAGGTAAAAAGAACATATTCTCATGGTACTTACAGAGCTGGCCCCATGCGACAGATAAGCTTGGTGGGAGCAGTTGATGAAGAAGTGGGAGATTACTTCCCTGAGTTTCTTGACATGTTGGAGGAGTCGCCATTTTTAAAAGTAAGAGAAAATCTTGGCATTCTAAATTGTGGGCGTTACTGTCAGGTTATAGTTGATACAGATGAATGACTGTTTAGAATTATTAGGTTTTTTGCCTTATACAAATATTTTCTTCTTTTTTTTTTTATACACCTTAAATCCTGGTTGTAGCCCTATCCGTTCTCATTCCCCGTCTGTCATTCCCCCCATCCTCCCATTATTTGGTTTTTTGAGACAGGGTTTCTCTGTAGCCCTGAGTGTGCTGGAATTTGTTCTATAGACCTGGCTGGCCTCAGACTCACAGAGATCCGCCTGCCTCTGCCTCCTGAGAGTGCTGGGATTACAGGTGTGCATTGCCACGTTGCCCAGCAGAGTTCATTTTTCTTTTTAAATTTTATTTAAATCAGGAGGGAAAGGAAGAAAATAGTAGTTTTGTGTTATGTATTAATTGTAATGGCAGAGTTAAAAGGTGAAGGAGAGAACACAGCCTTTCCTTTTACTGCCACCTGTTTGTTTTTGTGGGCTAAGCACAGAGGATTTAAGAAGTGTAGGAAGAATGCCTGTTAAACATACCTTAAGAGCAAGTGTGGTAGCTTGACATTGTGGAAAACTGGCCTGAGGGATTGGATAGTTGAATAAAACATTGAACTCACACCCCATGATAGTCTATAAAAATTATAATAAGATTCCATTAATATAATTAAAAAATTACTCATTATTATTAGTACATGGGGGATGGAGGAATATATGTGCCATGATGTATGTGTGGCAGTCAGAAGACAACTTTGTGGAATCCCCCGCTTTTTCATCTAGAGCCTTGTCTTTTCTCTCATATGTGCATGAGTTGTGGGGATCAAACTCAGCTCTCTAGTTTTGTGTGTCAAGCTCTTTCTTACCTGCTGAGCTGTCTCCACGGCCCTCCCTTTTAGTTTTGAAAAAGCTGCTGCGTTCTTACTTTGGGTTACGTGGGGTACCCCATTGAGAGAAGTCTTTGAATGGGGTAGGTAATTATTAGATAACCAGTAACTCAAAGATCAGTGTGAACCTCCCCTGAACTGTAGGGCCATTGGTACACAGCAGATGTGAGGCTAACACTCACCATATAGACTTTCTCTGTTCTCACTTCTGCATGGCAGGTTTTCCATCTACATGTTTATAGAGCTTGTTTGTTCTTTCACTGTATTCTGTTTTCCTTTGTACTCCTCCTTTATAACTTTTAAACTTTCTTTTTCTTTCAGTTAGTCATATCAAGTACTTTTATTATAATCATCATTAAGTGATATTTTATAGCATATTATTGAAATTTATTTTAAGCATTTTTTCATAGAGAAATTACATACTTCACCTATGGTTGGTTAAAAACATCATCAATCCATCATAGTTATCTTGTCATCTTCCATCCATTTTTTCCCTCACTTTTTAAAGTTTATTTTAGTTTACGCTTTAACACAAAGCGTACTTTTCAAGAAACTGCTGCTGGGTGGTGGTGGTGCATGCTTTTAATCCTAGCACTCAGGAGGCAGAGGCAGAGGCAGAGGCAGGTGGGCAGATCTCTGAGTTTGAAACCAGCGTGGTCTACAGAGTGAATTCCAGGACAGTCACGGCTATACAAAGAAACCCTGTCCTGAAAAACCAAAAAGAATAACAACATAACAATACCAAAGTCCGGTCTGTACTCAGTTCTTTTATGGTACAGAAATCAAATACTAACAACATAAAAAAATTAAAAATATTTACTTAGTAGTTTCCTTCTTTTTTGTTTTCAAGTTTGTTGTAGAGCCCACTTAATTATTTTGACAACTTAATAAGATTATATTACCATTGTGGTTAGAAAGAAAGATGACAAATGATGAATACATTGACTCACAGCTCTAGCAGGGTGGGTCGGTGAACAGTCTGAGCATAATTGTTTTTCTGCTGTTTGAAGCAGAACATTTTGAAGCTAAATATATGAACAAATAGGTAGATGTTAATATAGTATGCATTTCAAATGCTTAAGAGGGAGACTTTTTTTCTTCCCCTAGTCTCATTGTAGCCTTTAATTTATTAGTACATTGTAAAGATTCTTACAGGGAGAATAAGAGAACATTTTTTAAAAATTATCAACCTGTTCCATCTGCTGGCTTACAGGTCAACTTTTAATCTTTTCTTTAGAGATTATAATATACTTACATTATTTCCCCCTTCTCTTTCCCACCCTCACCCACATATACCTCCTTGCAGTATTTTCAGTATGTATTTGAAGATATATTTTGAAAGTAATTAATTTATGTAATTATTTGTTTCTAGTGTACATTGCCATGGGGAACACTATCTAGTCTAAAATTAGAGAGTCGGAAAGATAGTGATGATGGTCCCATCATGTGGGTGCGTCCTGGAGAACAAATGATCCCTGTGGCTGATATGCCAAAGTCACCCTTCAAAAGGAAAAGGTTTGTTGTACACATTTTTATTAGTGAGGATGGCTTGGTATGTATGTATGTATGTATGTATGTATGTATGTGTGTGTCTATTGTAGAAGAAAAAAAATTACAGCATAAGTGAAAGAAAATTCCCCACATAGGCCACATGCTAATATACTTGATTATGAAACATCACAGTAAATGGGACATGAGAAATAAGCAAATGAGAATAAATTACAGATAGGTGTGGAAAGATGTCAGACAGAGAAATAAATTGTTTTGGAATAAATTTAACAAGTGTTCAGAACTTGTATTAAGAACTAACCCACTCTGTGGGAGATACATGAAATAACACAAAGAGAAACAGAAATTCCACTGTGTTCCAGATTGGAGAAGAATGATAGTCCTTTTGATGGACTTTTATTTCAATTGGACTTGTACTCCTAACACTATAGAGAATGAATTTGAAGTTTCTATAGTAAGTTTAAAATTACAAAAGAAACAGTGGCTCAAAAAGCAATGTGTTCTTTGTATATTAGACAGTGCTTAACACAGAAACTCATAACTGGCCAGTGTAGTGAATAAGGGTCAGTGGAGTGCTTGGCTTTAAATGGGACAGTAATAACACCCCTTTACAAGGAGTTAGAAGATGGGGAGGCAGCATTGTAAGAACCAGAGATCAGAGAGGAGCCTGAGGAAGGAGTGTCTTCTGGAAATATAAGAGTGCTGCATTCATAAACCCAGAACAACTCTGGTTGCCTATAGAAGACCAGCACAAGATCAAACCAGTTAATATTCTAGTATGGAGGGGCAGGGAGTCATCAGCCTTGACTTCTAACTGAAGAACTGTTGACAGCCGATGGCTTCTGTGGGGGGAGAGTCCAGTTTTGTTTTGTTTTGTTTTTTTAAGGTTGTGGTTCCTGGCAGCATAAAATGGATTTTGTTATTAAAAATGAAGACATAAAGTTGGGAAGAGGCGGGAACATGGGGGTAGATCTGGAAGGAGTAGGAGATGAATATGATCAAAATACATTTTATACATGTGTGACATTCTCAGAATTATTTAAAAATATTTTTAAGACTGTGTGTACATGGAGAAAGAGTTAGAAAATGTACACCAAGTTAACTTGTGGTCACAGAATTGGTGGTGCTAGGGAAGATTGGGCTTTTTTCTATAGATAAATAAAATGATCTTAGTGGTTACATGGATTATTGGAAACAGTAGAACAGGGTCTAGAGAGATGGCTCAGCAGTTAAGATCAGTCACTCATTACCCTTGTAGAAGACCCAGGTTCTATTCCCAGCAACAACATGGCGCTCACAGCCATCTAGTGCCAGGGGACCCTACGTCCCCTTCTGACTCTGAAGGCACCAGACACACATGTGATGTACTATCTATCTATATGCAGGCAAAACGTTTGTGCAAATAAATTGAATAAATCTAAACCAAAACAAACAAAACAGGACAAGATGTCACTGAGTAAATGGTAGGTTTCTTGACTGCAGGGACTCTGTTGGGTTTGTTACATAGTGTCTATTGCTTGATAAATAATGGCTTCAATGAGTAAATTTCTAACTTGGTAACAACTGTAACATTGTGTTTTCCAGAGGTTTTTTTCTTTTCTTTCTTTCTTTTTTTTTTTTTTTTAAGATGTTAAAAAGTTTTTGTTTGTTTTTCAAAATAGGATTTCTCTGTGTGTAGCCTTGGCTATCCTGGAACTCGCTTTGTAGATCCAAGTTGGTCTTGAATTCCGAGATCCACCTGCCTCTGCCTCCCAAGTGCTGGGATTAAAGGCGTGCACCACCACTGCCTGGCTACTTTAGAAATTTTAAATTATGTGTTTATGTTTGGGTACATGTCTGTGTGTGGATATATGCAAGGGCCTGTGTAGGACAGAACATTCGACACTACTCCCTGCTTATTTTAGGATCATAAACAAGTTTAATCAGAAAGTCCACTGCCAGAATAATGTAGATACAGAACTTTTAGATGTAATTTACAAGGGTCCACCAGTTCCTAGAGGAATTCCTATGTACTTCATGATGCTTTTATGGCATGTTCTGTCCAACTAATAACTGTTCTGCATGCTGTATGTGTATTGAGGGATTTGAATGTGGTGTCAGCCCAGAGTCTGTCAGCCTTCTGTAGGAAGCAACAGCATGATCTAACTTTCTGACACAGGTAGAATATTAATCACAGAGCAAAAAAGAATATACAGCCTGGAGTCTGATGCTCTCTTCTGGCGTGCACGGTACCCCTCATAGGGAGCACTCGTACGTAAAATAAATAAATGCAATTGTAGTTTTTTAAGGATTTGTGAAAAGTATAACTTAGAATTTCTATATGAGGAAATACTCTTTTTAAGGACTACTAATGCAGGGATGCACAAAGAGCAGCAGGCAGGAGAGGGGAGAGAGCTGGTGAATGACTCACAGGAGGATCAATAAGGAGAGGGGCAAGTTGTGAGGGGAATCTGGAGTAGCAACAACAAACAACAGAGGAGGAAAATGATCGCTTCTGGCCGGACTTGGTTTCCCTTCTTCCCTATTGTGTAGACTTAACTGGAGATAACCTCTGCAGTGTGTGAGGATAGTGGGTAGCAGGCTCTGTTTATAAATTCTAGAAAGTGGCGAGTGGACAAGAGAGCCAGTGTATGATGGCTGTCTTGCAAAGCTACAGGCTGCCTTTCTGCCTCGAGTAAACTTTTGTAGAGTCACTGACTATGTTTTTGTTGTTGTTAACTCCCCTACTCACCTTGTTTTGGTCCTTTTCTTGCTAATTTATTTTTTCTTTCTTTGAAATCGTAAGAGTAGCAGCCTCATCTGTGTCACTGTAATCTTCTTTACTAGTCTCAATGTCTATATACTGGCCTAAAACGTGTCATAATTCATTTAAAAGTTATGTTTGTTCTAGAAGTATGTATTACATTAAATAAGTGCACAGTCCTGTGCAAAGGACCTATCACTTGTGTGAAAGGTATTTCCCAGAATAGGGAACTGATATATGTATTTTTTCTTTGCCTTTATTCATTTTAAAAATCAAACCTCTCCTTTTGTCTGAAATTATGATTATGAAGTGTCTGATAAGTAAGCAAGCCTCAGTATTTAAATGCATATTACTTCTTAAAAACAGAACTACCAATGAAATAAAAAACCTTCAGTATCTACCTCGAACCAGTGAGCCTCGGGAGATGCTGTTTGAAGACAGAACGAGAGCCCATGCAGATCACATAGGACAAGGCTTTGAGCGACAGACTACAGCAGCTGTTGGCGTGCTGAAGGCTGTGCACTGTGGACAGTGGTATGTAGAACTACTGATCTTTAAAAAAGATTTAGTTATTATTTTATGTGCATGAATATCTCACCTGAATACCACATGTGCGCAGTTCCCGCTGAGGCTAGAAGGCATCTGATGCTCTGGAGCTGGGCAACAGACAATTGTGAACTGTCAAATGTGGGTGCTGGGGATTGACCAGCCAGTGCTCTTAACTGCTAAGCTGTTGCTCCAGTTCCCACTATTGCTTTTTTTGTTGGTGATGGTTGTACTAGGGCTTGAACCCAGGTTTTTGCACATACTGTCATTTTATTATTTTTTCTTTGCTTTTTTAAAAATTGAATTAAATTAATTATTTTTGAGGATATAACTATGTATGGCTGGCCTCGACCTCACTATGTAGATCAGGGTACCCTCCAATTTACAGAGATCCGCCTCCCTCTGCCTCCTGAGTGCTGGGATTAAACGTGTACACCACCACGCCTGGTTTCTTAAATTGCTTTTAAAAATTGTAGCTTAGAGCTGGAGAGATGGCTCAGTGGTTAAGAGCATTGTCTGCCCTTCCAGAGGTTCTGAGTTCAATTCCCAGCAACCATATGGTGGCTCACAACCGTCTACCCTGGAGTCTGATGATCTCTTCTGGCGTGCATGGTACCCCTCATAGAGAGCACTCATACGTAAAATAAGTAAATGCAATTGTAGTTTTTTAAGGACTGCTAATGCAGGCTGACTGTTCATTGAAGAGAAACTGTAGTCCTGCTTTATACAGTAACACCAAGTACAGTGCTGTTGGTCACCGTGTCTGTTCAACTGAGAACTGCCTCGCAGCAGTTAGCCTGAGTGCTTGGAGCAAGCTGCCTCCTTTAAGCCCACTGCTGCTTTTTAATCTCTTCATACTAAAGAAGGGAGAAGAGTGACTGTAAGAACCCTGTGCCAGTTACTTCCCGTGTGTATAGAGTTCCCATGCTAGTTATATGGGCTAAGAGTCTGTTAGCGCATTTTGCAGCTCATAGTGCAGCAGACCTATTGCTTTTAGCCATGTCTCATCACTATTTTCTGATACTAAGTGACATTAAGGAAGCTTCTTTTCCCCCTCTGCTTTATGTTCCATTTTTTTTTCATTTATTTATTAATTTAATCACTTCACAGCCTGATCCCAGTCCCACCCGCATGCCCTCTTCCCTATTTTCTCTCCCTCCCTCTCAAAGAAGGGAGGCCCCCAAGGGGTATCAACCCACCCTGGCACCCTAGTCCCAGCAGGACTAAGTGCATCCGCTCCCACTGAGGCCTGAGAAAGCAGCCCAGCTAGGGGAAAGGGATCCAGAGTCAGGCGACAGAGTCAGAGACAGCCCCACTCCCATTGTTAGGGGACCACATGGTGACCAAGCTGAACCATCTGCTACATGTGTGTAGGGGTAGACCAGTCCATGCTCTGTGGTTGGTTCTTCAGTCTCTGTGAGCCCCTATTGGCCCACGTTAGTTTACTCTGTAGGTCTTCTTGTGTTGTCCCTGACCGCTCCAGCTCCCTCAATCCTTCTGCCTACTCTTCCACAGAACTCCCCAAGTTGTCCTATTTTCTAGCTGTGGGTCTCTGCATCTGTTTTCATCAGCTAAGGATAAAGCCTCTCAAAACAGTTACGCTAGGCTTCCTGTCTGCAAGCATAGCAGAGTTTTATTTGACTTTATTATGGACTTAGAGAATGAAACATTAATGGAAGATTTTATTATTGCCCTCCTTCTTTACAGGCCTGATCAACCCCGAATAACCAAAGATGTAATTTGTTTTCATGCAGAAGATTTCTTAGAAGTAGTTCAACGAATGCAACTAGATTTACACGAGCCTCCACTGTCACAGGTAAAACTTAAATAATTACCAGTTTTCATTAGATTTTGTTGTGCAAGAGACTTACCTGCATTCTTGTTTCTGTTTTTTAGTGTGTCCAGTGGGTTGATGATGCAAAACTTAATCAGCTGAGGAGAGAAGGCATTCGCTATGCCAGGATTCAGCTATATGATAATGACATTTATTTTATTCCAAGGAATGTTGTCCATCAGTTCAAGACAGTTTCCGCTGTGTGCAGTCTGGCATGGCATGTTCGACTTAAATTATATCACGAAGAGGAGGATACTTGTCACAGTACAGTTACTCACGAAAAAGACATAATATCATCAGGTCCCATGTCATCAGTTTTCGGAGTTCACACAGAGAACGTGATTTGTGCTGTGAACCAAACCTCATCAGACTCTGTGTTTCCAGACAAACTTCATTCTAAAAATGAATTACCACAAATTAAACATGAACCTATTGCATCTATAAGAATCAAGGAAGAACCTGTGAAAGTTAATATACCTGAAAAGACTAGGACACCAAATAATACAGAAGGCAAGAATGTTAAGGCAAAGTTGGATCATGTTCAGTTTTCGGATTTTCAGATTGATATGGATTCTAAATTTGAAAACACCAACAAAGACATAAAGGAAGAATTGTGTCCTGGAAGTGTCACTAATATTGTTGATACAAGCCAACATAGTTCTGTACATTCAAATCAAGATAAAAGTGATGAAAATTTGTGCTAAATTTGTACATTGCATTTAAAATTCCTTTTAAAAATAATTCGTAATAATGATTCATGAAATCTGAAAGCAAGTGTAGGAACTGCTCTCAAGTCTGTTACAAATATAGTTTATGTAGCTTTGTACCATTCCTCAGTGCCTGTCCGTAACTGTGAAGGATCCAGCACCCAGGGCCAGATGCACTGTAAACATTGCAGGTTTAAACACAAAGGAGTCTCCAGAAAGTCATTTGAGTTGGGAGTTTTAGGTTTTAGAATAGAGCTGACAAAAATCACATAAATATATTTTTTTGTAATATGAGCCAGAATTCTTTTTTTTGACAATTTAAGGTTTTTCCATAGAGCTTATTTATACCAACTTTTTTTCCATTATGTGTCAGCACTGTAGTGTAAATAGCTTAAAAATCTTTTTAGTGTGATTTATATTGAGATGTGAGCCATTTAATAAAGGTTCATAATAATAAATGCTTTCTGTTGAGTTTGCGAAACATACTGACAGTTCAGTTTAATTATTTGATATATTATGTTTCTTTTAATATATACATGTGGGACGTAATGGAGGGAAAAATGTACATGTTCAGATCTCGTAAATATTTAAATTTTCCATACTGTACAAGCATTCAAAAAACCAGGATTCAGTTGAAAACATATACATATATTTTGTGTTTGTGTGTATATACACACGTGTGCTTGGGATTGTATATATGTATATTGTTTTGCACAATTTCTTAAATTGGTGAATATATAAAAATTCTTTGTGCTACTTCCTGGAATACATTCTAAAGTATTTATGTTCAACAATAAGGAAATAATTAATAGTTTTCAAAGCTGGGAGAAACTAATTATGTCATGGTTTTTAACCTTGTAATTAATGAAGTTAATGTGGCCAGATTCCTTAGTCCTAGTGGAATTTTCCTTGTTATGTACGTAAAAAGATTAGAACATTTTCTAATAAGCACCAGTATGTTTAATAATAGCTGAGTAAAAAACTGATATATAGAAAATTTAATTGTGAGTAACGAAAAGTATTCTTCTACATTTCTCCATATCACAAACAATTTTGAACTAAGGGCAATGACAGTGACTTGGCTGCCGCACAGATGTAACTAACAAGACACTGTCAGCTTATCTTTCTCAGGACCCTTCCCCAGTCTGCAAGGCAAATGTAAGGTGTACGTCCTCCTCTAAGGACGCTCTAGGAAGTTCACTGTGTAGGGAGCAGGCTGGCCCGTGTCTGCAAGGTGAGTAAAGAAGTCTGCACCTGTGGACTTCAGCACAGTTGCAGCCTGCTTCACTTCCATCATTAAAAGTTAAAGTATTTGATGTGTGTGTGGACGGAAGGAGCTCTAATCATCGTGAACGTTTTGTTCGTTGTCTTATCCTGGGCCCCTGCCTTGATGATGACTTTCAGTTGTCTCTCCCTGCCTTGCCTTTTGGGAGAATACTATTTCCATTTCAGTGGGTTCCATTTTCACCTCATTTTTGGTGAGCTATCAAAGCTCATGCTTCTAAGTTGGTAAGAAACTACTTAGGAAAATATATTTTACCAGAACTGATAGAAATAAACATCAGCAACAGTGAGAGTCTTGTCTCCTGATTTAGAAGATAGGCAAATAAAATAGGAAATCTTGGTGGCTTCCAGGAGGAACTCAGGCATTTTGCTCTGGCAGAAGTTTCATGGAAACAGAGAAGTTAAAAATCATGACAGTGTAAATAGAGGTTTTGTTTTCTATTTAACTTTATCTGCTTTAAGCTAAATTTAGGGTTCTTCACCATATTAAGATGAGAAACAAAATATTCTTAACAAACAAGTATTGAAAAATAGGAAGGGATGTTGTTGGAGTTTAGTTTTTAAATTGACAGTGATACTTCCAGTCACATATATGTAGACACACTGAGGTCATACTGTAAGAAAATGCTGTTAGGGTGTCTCCAAACTCTATGAGCCTTAAGTTTTAACTTAAAGGAAGGCATATCTGAAACAGCATAGCTATTGCTTTTAGGTGTAGTTTTATGTAACCCATAGTTGCACAGCTCTCCATGAAGATGTAACTGCTCTGTCAGATGCACACATCTCTGTGAAGGTGAGGTGTGTATGACCCAGCAGGCTCAGATTCCAAGATAAGGCCTTACAGACTTGAATCATGCTTATGCCCCTGGTCTTACGGGTTATTTTTAAAAATCCTCTTCAGATGCCATCTGAAAACTTGTTGACTACCTTTGTTACACAAATTCCTATTTTAATATTACATAGTAATGATTTTCTAGTTCGTGCACTCCCATTCCTCTCCATGTGAATATAGCAGTTTTGTTTTTATTTCCAGTATCTTGGACCAGAACAATAAAACAGTCAAGATATAGTTTTAATAAGGTCATATGCTATATAAAGTTAATGTCATATAAATTATGAAGTGATATATAGACCTTTACATAAAAACTTAGATACCTCAGTGGTATTTGAAATATATATATTCTTTCCCTCTTTTTTTCAAATTTTATTTATATCCTCTTAGCTGTCTAAGTAGTATATATCCCATACTCAGGTTAGCTATCAAAAGAATTAAACGTTTTGATATTTAGTTGCAAATTTACTTAAAGCCATATATTGATTATCTTCCTTATGAAAAACTGTTGACCTTAATGATCAGGTTGGTTTAGCACAACACTGTGTATTGTATGTATGTGTGCATTTCTGTATAGGTGTGTTTGAAATATGTTTGTCTCCAAAATGGGAGGGATAGCAAATTGAGGATAGGAAAGATTTTTAGGTTAAATGTTTAAAGAATTTAATTAATGCACACAAGAACTTTTTTCTAGATTCAGTTCTATGGCAGGTAAAGGTTTTTTTTTTTGTTTTTTTTTTTGTAAATAATTAGCATTGTTTGGTAAACTTGCTTTCAGCTTTTTTGGGGGGGGGTGGTAGGGAGGGACAGTTTATTGATATGTAAAGCAATTATTTATATTTAGCCAAGGTACAGATTTGTTTTTGGCATTTGAGAGGCTATTTTCCTTGTCTTCCACCTTTCAATAAATACTAAGATTGATAACCACAATCTTACCTGTTTTGTAATTATTTTCTTGAATTTGACATTATATTTTAGTCTCAGACTCCTTGAAAGTTCCTATTTGTGTCTGTATCCACTGTCTTTTGAAACAGCAAGGACCAAGGTGCAGGTGGGCGTAGTCCTATATTTCAGCTTGTCTTTCTAGCTTGTCTAGGACTTTACACCCAATTAAAGAATATGACGAAGCTGAGAGAAATACATAGGCAAGTAAAATTTATGTTAACTAGATACTGTAAGCAAAATGTATTAGTGTCTTTTAAAAACCCTTTACTTTCTGTGCATGGGCTTTTGCCTGCAGTGCGCCTGTGCATCTCTTGTATATCTGTCTATCTCTGTGTACAGTGATCAGAGAAGTCAGAAAAGGGCTTTGGATCCCCTAGGACAGAGGTTCTCAACCTTAATGCTGCAACTAACCCTTTAATATAGTTGGTCACCCCATGTTGTGGTGACCCTAACTATAATATCTTTTGTTGCTACTTCATGACTAATTTTGCTATTGTTAGGGGTCAAAATGTAAACATGTTTTCTGATGGTTTTGGGAGACCCCCATGAAAGAATCATTTTATCCCCTAAAGGTTGTTTGTGTGACCCACTAGGACTAGAGTTATAGTCAGGTGTGAGCTGCTGTGTAGGTGCTGCAAATTAAACCCACGTCCTCTGGAAAAGCAACAGTTGCTCTTAGCTACGGAGCCATTTCTCCAGTCACTTGTATGTTTCTTCACTATGATCTGCCTCCAATTATTGTGAAAATACAAGAGCTGTGATCCCAAAATTAACTTGGACAGTTTTGTCCCTGTCCTCATAGAATGTTGAAATTTTGTTTAACTTGAGCCAAATTATTATGTGAAACATCTCATCTGTTGTCTTTAGAAACATCCTTTTTCTTGAATTGGACTTTTATAAATTGAAAATGTATGCCTAAATTTCCTTATCTTTCCTCATTTCACTGTACATTTTCTTTAATCCTCACTATTTTATATTTTAATTTATTCACTTTATATCCCCATCATAGGCCCCTCCCTTCTTCCCCCTCATCTCCCTCCCCTAGTCCTCAGAACGGAGGAGCCCTGCTTCTTCTGTACTGACTCCAGCCTATAAAGTCTCACTCTCAATCCCTCAGCAGAGATGGTATTCCCAAAGGTTGCCATTTACTGCCAGTTCCAGTCATGACACTTGGTGCTTTCGTTTAACCCTGCAGCACTGAGCATTTTGTTCTTAGAGCTCTAGATCTGTTCTTTTGGTAGTGGTGGTGGGTTTCCAGTGCTGGGGTGTGCTTTGCTTTAGTCCTCAAGCTCCATTCCTCAGGTTATCTCTGGCTGCAGGACTTCCAGGTGGCCAGGTTTTTACTTAAATTTTAATCATCATGTGGCTAGATCTAGTTTGTGTGCCCCCTTCACCACAGGCATCAGCTGTTCCTTTTCTCCCTTTTCTAGGGGCACCTCCACCTACATTGTCATCTCTCAGGACACCAACTTTTGTTTTCCCACCTACCTAATGCGATGACTGCAGGAGTGTTTTTAGTTCATATAGCGTGGTAGCCACAGCGGGTGGATGTCCCACGTGGACGCTTTCAGTAGCCTGAAAATTTCTGGGGCGCCCTAGTCCTCTGCCTTCACAATCCCAGGCTATTCTGTTTTTACCCAGATAAATTATTTTTAAAGAGGATTTTTATTTTTCTCTTTAGAAATATTCCATGGTGGTTCTTTTTCTAACGGTAACAGCCATACAGTTTAGTATGGCAGTGAAGAGCTTTTATGATATATTCTTTCTACCCAGCCTCAAATATTACAGTATTTTCCATCTGATGTAGTCAGTTTTCAGCCTCACCAAATATATAGTGTAGAGTCATTTCAAGGTATTCCTGGAGGATTAGTTCTGAGACCTGTTTTGTGTACCTAGATCTTCAGATGTTATATAGATATTCTACATAAATATTTGTCTATAACTTCTGTACATACCTTAGACCACTTCTAGGCTATTTATAATAGTTAATATAATGTAAACACCATGTAAAATTTCTTTTCAGGGATAGTAAGTCTGTATGTTCAGAGCAGATGCATGCAGTTTTCCCATTTCTTTTCAGTCTAGACTTGGTTGGATCTGTGGGTAAGGAACTCCTATGGCCATAGAGAGCTGACTCTGCTTGCCATGCCCTTCATGTGCTTTGTTGAGGAACTATCGGAGCACAGCACAGTGAAATGTTGTACTCCTTTAGAATGCCACCTCTTTACTGACGTTGCCTCTGTAAGCTTATGGAGAGCAATCTTGTGCTTTCAGAGTACAGATTTGGCATACGTATTAGTAATGTATGTTGGGCTCTTGTTAAACCACAAACAAAGTCTTGTTTCTTTCTCTTACACACAACATCTCACATAGTATACTTTGTATTCAATAAATGTTTGAGGAAACAGAAGAACAGGTTTTTGTAATTTAAAAACTCAATTCCTGTATATAATTCCAGGACTTCAATGGAAAAGTTGAGAAAATTGCATAAGCACTGCGGAGAAACCCAAGTTTGTGTTTTGTATAACATTTAACCTAGGAACTGAAATGTAGGGCTCTGGTTTGAAGAAAGGAGCTCATGTGTTAAACTTGTGAGACAGTCATTGTCCCCCCAACCTTTGCAGCTAGTTCCTCTGAGAATATTGAAAATCATTACAAATTAAGGCTCTCTCCTCCCCTTGTTCTTTTGAGACAGGGTCTCATTATGTAGCTGTGGCATACATAATTGCTTTGCTATGTGACTAGGCTGGCATGAAACTCAGATGTCTTCCATCCACCCACCCCGTCCGCCTCCAACCACAGGGTCTCTCTGTGTAGCGCTGCCTGTCCTGGAACTCAGTATATAGTCTAGCAGACCTTAAATTCAGAGATCCACTTGCCTCTGCCTCCAGAATGCTGCGATTAAAATGGGTACATTGTCACTGCCTGGTGGGGATTAGATTTTTAACTGCATCTAATGATTAAAATGGCATCATATAAGCATCAACTTAATGTAATCTGCGGGAAAATTAAACTAGTTTTAAGTCTTAATCATGACAACTGCACACTTTTTTCTTTTTTGTCAGTACCCATTTGTCTCAGGCGATGGGCATGCACATAAAAGTGAAACAGTTTTCGTCAATCCTGTAGAGCCACTTCACTGAAATATTGGGTACACATTTGTAGAACTATAGCTAGGCTTAAAACAAATATGTTAAAGGAAATAAATAGCCTCTTATAACCCTGAGAAAGCCGCCTCACTATTTCTTACCTCTGCACACGCAACACCACTTTGTTGATTGTTGAAAGTTAAATGAGAGAACATGACAAATGCTTTAGCACATTGCTTGGCTTACAAACTGTTAGCTTCTGCTGCTGGAATTAAAGTGGAACAGTTATTAAGAGCTGTGTTCTGGGTCACACTAATGCCTTTCAAACAATTTCCTTTATGTTTGGCTCCAGTTTGGGGCAAAGGATGGGCATACGGAAGGAGAAAGGGAAGTCGAGGTAAAGGTGTGGCAGTACATGGACATTTAAAGTCATGCCACAGACTGCCTAACGACAGTGGATGTGACTACATAGATGATAGGTAGTGGCAGAAAACTGCCGTAAGATACAATATGACTAACAAATACAGGACAAACAAAATAACTAGTGTAAGGCTCAGGAAAAAAATGTTACCAAGCTAGTGTTTGATGAAGTACATTTTCTTTTAAACTTTACCCTTCCGTCACCAGTGCCCCACTCTTCTGTTCATCAGAAACCATGACTTTATTCATTTGTCTTGGGTGTAGTTTTTCCATTATGAGTTGGCATTCCTCTCTGTCCTGCCCACCAGACACTGCAATTTTGTGCTTATTCTGTGAATAACAAACCAATATTAAATTCCTTTGGTAGTTTGTTGGTGCTAAAGGGATTGACCATTTCATTCAATAAAGAGAAATGCCTGTTTTTCTTAGGGATGTGCCTGCCCTTTTATGGATGAAAATGTACTTTTCTTTCCCTATTAGCTCTGTTTATTAATATTAATTCTACTTACTTGCTGAACTGTAAAAAAGCGAAGTGGAAAATAGGCCAAATTTTTAAGGCTGGTAAACTTATCTGACCTTGTCACGACAAACGTGTTAGAATATGTTCATAGCTATCCTGGGACACTGTGTGATCTAAGTTAAAGATGCTCACACCTATTCCAAGCACATACCTCTCCTTGGTACTTGAGAACTCTCCATTAGTGGGCTGTTCTTGTTTCATAGATAGCGAGGGGAAAGAGATGTTCACAGATCACAACTTGCTAACACTTCATGAAGTTGTTTGCTTAGTGATTGCTCTTAGAAATAACCAAAATTTTGCTCAGTCTAAAGTGCTAACCATAAGTTATATATCTATCATATCTATCATAACTTGAGGAATATGGCCTCAGTAATATGGCTCTAATGTTTGTTACCTGTATTTTATTAGTAAATATTTCTGTATTATAAAGGAAGTTGCTTATAAAAAGGAACACAGAAAGGCATTTTTCGTGTAATATTATTTCTTCCCACCTGTAAGCATTGTTTCTTTTTAATGGTTTTCATGACTTAATAATTGAAATTGTTATTGAGGCATATGTTAACTTATTGTGCTGTCTTAAGTATGTCATACAAGAGAAAAATTCTACACTGAGAACCATTCAAAGGCCACTAAAATTGTTTTATCCTCATGTGTAAGCAGGTGGGTTATTGTGTTGCCTTTTGCATATATTTCTTAGCTTTCTTTCCCTTTCTTGTTCAAATAGTTCTGGGAAAGGACTTACTACTTTTTTTTTTTTCCTCTTGAAGAGTTTATAGTTAGGACATTGCTTAAACAATTTTATCTGAACTAAATGATTCTCTGGCTTGCTTATTATAAGAACTTTATTTTCATTTACTTAATCATATATTTCAGAGATCAGTTTGGATCTCTCAATTAAACTTGGAGTTATCTCATCAGGCCTGTAATCCAAGTAATATCTTTATGACTGCTATTTTTTGATACTCAAATACGACATGGCCAGTTACATGACAGGGAGATGCTTGTAACTAGATTTTATTTGGTCAGCTCGTTAGTGTCAAAAGTCTAATATAACTTGAGCTGTTTTGTGGTGTGTGGTTGTTTTTGTTATCTATATTTAAAAGGAAGAAATTTATTAACATAATTTTCTGGGAGCCTTCGAAGATGACTCAGTGGATTCATACTTGCTGCTGAAGAGTGATTACCCGAGTTTGGATACCCAATATCTACGTAAAAGCTAGACAGTTGTGTGGTGGACACAGTGGGTATTGGCTGCAGGGGACTTACTGGCCAACCATTTTCTCCAACTGGCATACTCCTGGTTTGTTAAGAGATCGTGTCTCAAAAACTGGTGACGCATGCCTTTTAATTACAGCACTTGGGAGGCAGAGGCAGGTGGATCTCTATGAGGCAAGCCTGGTCTACAAAGCTAGTTCTAGGACAGCCGAAGGCCACACAAAGAAACCCTGTCTCAAAAAACAACAACCACCTATGGTGGACAGCAACTTAGGAAGACAACAGGTGTTGACCTCTGGCTCCAATAGACATGCATAAACACCCGCACACAGCGGCATCCACCACACACAGGGTTCTCCATCAGTAGTGAGAAAACAATCATCTGTGTTGAGACTTAAGATAGGGTCTCTGTGGGCAGGCTGACCTCAAGCTCAAAATTCTGCACCTCTATCTGAGGATGCATCAGCACACTCTGTCCATTTTAGAGCCTTTAAAACACCAAAATGGCCATTTGAGTTTGCTGTCAGAGCGAAAAGTCAGAGCTACGTAGGACAAAATCTCTTAAGGACTAGAGTGAGCTGAGTGGGTCAGAGCTGATAATGCGCCTACAGAGAACCTGAGGCAAGCATCTGTACACTGCAGCTCCAGGAAATCTGACACCTCTGGCTCTGCAAGCACCTGCATTTTCCTGTACATGCCCACTCGTGCACACACACAATTAAAAAAGAAATCTGAGAAATTTGAAAGTACTTGTAGGTTGAGCAGTTCTGAACACTTGCCGCTCTTACAGAGATTCCCAGGTTTGACTCTAGTACCCAGGTAGTGTCAGCCTCCCCACCCTAGTTCTGGGGGCTCTTGGGCTCTCTTCTGGTCTCCATGAGCTGCCGCACACAAAGTGCACATGAACTCATGCAAGCACACACAAAAGGAAAACAAAAGAATTCTTTATTTTTAGGTTTTGAAATGCTTCAGATCCAAACTTTTCTGAAGTATTGCTACCTGGATCTTACTGGTATTGCTTAAGTACCCTGTTATGGTAGCCACATAAAAATCTGAACACCTTCAGAGTGAACGAGGCACTATGTCTGAGACTCCCAGGACAAATGGGCACAACTGGTTTCTGACAGAATGGGAAAGTTCCCCTAACTTCAGTAATAGGCAGCTCTTTGATCCTAAGCAGTAGGAATAGCCCAAAGTAAGTCTATCCTATATAAGACTCTGCCTGGGACCTGAGGTGGCATCCTTTAAAACATTTCCATACAAGTTTTTTCTTCCATAATTTATAAGCATAAATATTTACTTTGTTATACAGAACTACAGTCCAGTAAACTCACACACAGTTATGTAACTAAAGGCTTTGTATTTACATCCTGACCACACACAAGTTAAGAGGCATGTGGAAAAATAAGGTCAGAAACAAGCTTTATTTACACAGGGAAAATAAAGATACCAATAACTCAAATACTGAATAATTGAGCTTTGGGTTGGTTACAAGTTCACGCCTCACCAATCCTGTTTTATAGTATTTTGAGACTACACTGGTATTTTCCCTCAGTTCTCTGTAATTCTTGAAACTTCCAAAGAATCAGAACGCTGAATAGCTTGTTGAGCAGCAACAGAAATGAGACAATGTACTCGGAAGTCAGTCTCTCACAAAAAAGACATTATATCCAAGTTCTGTCAAAGCGCCGGCCAGTAAGGCCCATAAAGGAATGAAGACGTAGGAAAGATTCATGGTAGTAAACTGTTCCAGTTTAGCACACAGTGCGAGGCAGAAGGCTAACTTGAGTAACATCGCAGTGAGGTACCAGGCTTTCTTTTTAATATTATGCGATCCATGCCGGGGGTCAAAGCCAGACTTACACCGTCCAGCCATTTTCACAATCAGCATGACGAGAAGGATAGTGTCAAATATCCAGACGGGAATAAATATGAGGAACCAGTTCCAAGGGGCCTTCTCATCCAGTTTCAACACCAACATGATCAGGAAGAGTAATGTGAAAAGCCAGGTGAGGAGTACTCTCTGAGCCAAGGACATTCTCATTTAAACAGTTTAGAGAGGCAGTTTCAGGGATGAAGTAAGGGAGATACGTCCTAGAAAAGAAAAAAAGGTCAGGATTTGATAGCAGAAATCACTGATTCCTAGTTAAGTTGGCTGCCTCCCACTTCTCAGACTTCCTAATTTGGAAAACATTCTAGTATTTAAAAACCTCTTGAAGCAATCGCCAACAACCATTTCTGTATGTATGCATGCATCTGAATTGTGTGTATGCGTGTGGGCACAAGAGCAGGTGTCCTCAGACGCACAGTTCCCAGCAGTTCTGAGCCTCCCAAGAGTGGGTGCTGGGAACTGCCCTCCACTCCTCTGTAGCAGCAGACTGGTGCTCTTAACTGCGAAGTAATCTTTGCAGCCGCTGCCACCATTCCTTGTAGTCCATGGCTACAATGCTCTCAGATGTTTAGTGCAGACAAGTAGGAACTTCCTTCAAGAGCAGGAACTTCTGAGTGCTATCCAGGGCATGGGTTTATCCCACCCAGGTATGTTCTCAAGCTCTATGCATACTTGCAAACCTCGAGTTCTTCAGTTAATTTCAGGAGCTGCTAAAATAAAGCACTTGAGGGCAAAGCAGTAGAAACTGGTTTTTTGAGACATGGTTTCTCTGTGTAGCTCTGGCTGTCCTGGAACTCACTCTTTAGACCAGGCTGGCCTCAAACTCGAAGAGATCCACCTGCCTCTGCCTCCTGAATGATAGGATTAAAGGAAAGGCATGAGCCGCCACAGCCTGGAGCATCATGAGGTTTGTAAAGATGGAATGGCTAATATAAACTTAGAACATCAGGACTGCAAAGGTGTCCCTGGGCTAAATAACAGAGAAGCAATTGGTAACTACACATTCATATAATCCTTGTTTCTTATATTTTTAAGTATTTTCTTGCTAAAGCAGACCACTTAAAAAACTAAGCATTTGGTCATCACTTACTGTTTAATTATCCTATGACTAGCAGGTAACATTTGTATCATTGTTTTCTCGTCTATTTTAAAGTAGATTCTTTTTTTTTTTTTAATTTTTATGTGTATGTATGCCTGCATGTATGTGCCATATGTACAACTGTCCATGGAGCCCAGAGGAAAATGTCAAATGCTAAGATTCTGAATGTGAACATGATCTGGCATCCCTGCCTGCTGTCCTTGCTGCTAGAGTTACAGCTAGTGAGAACTGAACTCAGGTCCTCTGAAAGAACAGCAAGCTTTTTAAAATCACTGAGCCTCCTCTCCTTTACCTGATCCTCACTTTTGCCTGTTACTTTAGGTTATCTTTACATCTGTAAGCCTAGTACCCCCTCACTGTCAGAATATTTTCAATTTCTCAAATTTTTTTCAATGCTAACATCAGCAAGATAATTCTTAAAAACTTCCACTTTCAATTGAGAACACATTAACTTACATCTTAGCTTAAGGTATAAATATGTATTATATCTAATCTTCACACATTGATCTTGTAAATTCAAGATTTTTTTTTAAAGATTAATTTATTTATTATGTTCACAATGTTCTGCACACTCAAACACCAGAAGAGGGCACCAGATCTCTTAAGAGATGGTTGTGAGCCACAATGTGGTTGCTGGGAATTGAACTCAAGACCTCTAGGAAGAGTAGCCAGTGCTCCCTAACTTCTGAGCCATCTCTCCAGTCCCCAAGATTTTTTTTAATCGAAACTAAGATATACTTCTGACCATTAGATATCCTGAGAAATCAGAAGCTGAACTACAGGGAGCTGAGTAAGTAGTTAAAAGAAGGTAAGGAAATGGAAATAGCCGAGTAACATTTTATTCCTTTAAGCCATGTGAAAATGAAATACAGGAATAAGATTATAAGAGGAAAAAAAAAAAAACCCAAAAAATCAAGTAAAGTGGTCATAATTATTAAAAAAAAAAAAAAAAAAAAAAAAGATTATGAGAGGAATAAGTAGAAACATTTAGTTCTCTCCTTCCACTATATAGGTCCTGAACTCAGGTCATTGGCCTTGGTGGAAGTGCATTTGCCTGCTGAACTGTCTTACCATCCCAAGAACAAATATTTAGGAAAGTAGACTCCAAGATAAAGCCCAGGGGAAAGTAAGCCACAGGCAAACAACAGATTGAAGATGAGCACACACTAGTGGGGAAGGGAAAGATCAGAAACTGTAGAGGTAGACAAAAGATATGGGATGCAAGAAGAAACAGGAAAAGCTGAAGAACTGGACAGAGAGACCAACTGCCCTAGGCCAGTGTGCTCAACTGTACTTGATATACTCTGCACATCTCTAGGATGGCCATCTTGGCAAAAGTACACATTTGTTGGAGTTCAGTAATTAGAGGTGGATGTCCTAGGGCCTTTCTTCTTAGACTCATCTATTTGCATTTTGTTTAGTTTGCAAATCTTTGGATTGCAGGATTTTGGCTTTTAGGAAGGCTTTCTTTCCTTTGGAGACAGAGTCTCACTATGTAGCCCTGGCTTGCCCAGAACTTTGCCTATATAGACCAGATTGGCCTTGAACTAAAAAATGCTACCTGACGCCACTCTGCTAAGACTACAGGCAGGCAAGTGGGCAGGCCGGTGGGGGTGTGGTGGGGATATATGATGATTAGAACTGCTCTCATCGGGCTAAGTCCTGGAAGGCAATTTTCTTTACAGGTCCTTCCTTGCTGGAAGCCTTCTATAGTGGAATGAGATTAAATTTGGAAGCAGAGGTAGAGAAGTGTGCATAATTAGCTATGTTTTTAATCCTGTGAAGTATGTTTGCTCAGTTCCAACCTCTGATTTGGTCAACTTCAAGAAACTTTACTAAGTTTTGTGAACATTAAGTCCCTTATAACATAACTTTCCTATATGCTACAGGATAATACAAACTTCATTTTTATTTTCCTCCTTCAGTGACAAAGTACCAAGTACCATTGCATCGTCTGCAACGACCACAGACATTTTAGGACAAGAGGTGAAAGAACGCTTATGACCTAAGCTTATTGTGGTTACACGTTTCTAATTGTGGGTCGCAACAAAACTCAATTGTAGGGAAATATTTTCAACAAGGGAGACGACCTCACTGACAGTTAACTGACATTTAAATGATTGCATACACTTAACTACAGTGGTAATGTAAGATTCCAATTTTACAAAAACATCTTCATTGCTTTAACAGAATTTATTCGGCTTTTTTTTTTTTTTTTCCCCACCACTTTCTCTCTAAGGATAAGATTTGCTCAACAGACATTTCCCACTCTAGGTGGCTATTTCTCGTACACGGAACGTAGGTTTTTTTTTTTTTTTTTTTTTTTTTTTTTTTTTTTTTTTC
>NW_026592118.1:16261183-16262432 GCF_907164565.1 Psammomys obesus
GTTTTTTTTTTTTTTTTTTTTTTTTTTTTTTGTCAGTACGGCTCCGGATCCTTTGTTGAAACCGTCAGGGTTGCTTCCCACCTGGAAATCTGCAGGCCTCTCCTACCGTCAGCATCTAGCGGCCTGTGTGATGAACTCGTCCAAGGTCCTTCCCAGGCCATTCCGTTTCTCTTCTTCTGCTACCGTCAACACCCTCGTAAAGGAACTCTCCTTACTCAGACACAGTTCTGCTTAATGAGCTCGCAATTCGCTGCTTACCCTGACTGCCTTGAGGGCTCCTGTGCCCCGGAACGTCAGGATGCTGCTGGACTACCTTCGCGGGCAAATGCCCACGGAGCCTTCGCCGGGCTGGCCTGACCCTTCCGCACCCACGGCGGAACTTAACGCGGGTTTCGCAAGATGCGCCCCCGCAGCCGTTATGTCACCCGCCCGCGCGCTCGCGGGGCCGCAGCGTGATGGAGTGAGGGTCACCCAGGCACCCGGTGCCCGCGGCACCGGGAATGCAAGGGCCGAGCTCCGGACTCACCTGGTACCGCGGTCGGCGGGAGAGCCGAGACGGCGGCAAAGGTCGGGAAATCCGCCAGCTTGGATCCTAGCCCTCTCCCACGCTTTTCCCCCCATTAAATTCTTAGTTCCTCACATGATAGCTAAGGAGAAGAATCAGTTCCGCCTCTCCAAACCGTCGCAGCGGAGGTCCTCCGCGCCTCAAGGCTCCGCCTACATCCGGGGCTGTTCCCGCCTTCCTCGGCCTATCCGGGAGAGCGAAGCGGACGCCGATCGGCGGGCATAGGCCCCCTTCTCCTTGGTCATTGGTCCATTTGGCCGCCAGTAACCGACCGTCCTCCTTTCTGGTTCGACAAGAGAGCGGCAATGACCACGCCCACGGGACCCGCCTCTTAGTCCTATAGGTCGGCAGACAAGTCAGTTTTCGGCTCACGCCGGCGTCGGCCCCGCCCCTCTCGCCCCTCTCGCCCCGCCTCCGAGCCTTGCCGGCCGCGGCGCAGCCTCCGTGCACAGCGGAGGAGGAGAGAGGGGCGGGGCGGCCCGGGAGGCGGAGCGCGGTGCCGGCGGCGCGAGGGTGGAGGCAGCGCGCCGCCGGCGGCGGGGCTGTAGCTCTTCGGGCTCCGGCGGCGGCGCTACCCCTTCGAGTGTCTGCGCGTCCCCTGGCCGCTTCCGAGCGGCGTGGCTACGGTAAGCGCCGCGGCTCCACGCTCGGCGGGCCGATCGGAGGTCGCCGCGCCCTGACACG
>NW_026592118.1:16267432-16303209 GCF_907164565.1 Psammomys obesus
TTTTTTTTTTTTTTTTTTTTTTTTTGCTTTCATCAGACCTTTCTAAGCGTTTCTTGCCGTTTTTTCCTCTGGGTGTTTGATTATAAACTTAGCTCTGACTTTGCTGGGTGCTTTTGTAAATCCTTTTTTCCAAAACTGGACCTCTACATGCACTTTAGCTCAAGTCTTAACTTCGGCTGGGTGTGCAGGCTATAGATTAAAAGAGAAAGGAACGGGCATTCCATAATATTGCATTATGAGTTTTATGGCTCAGACTCCAGACTCCTTAGGAAAGAAATCTCGAGATCTGGTTAGACGGAGCCATGTCTGGGACCAGAAAACAACAAGGTGGTTCCAGGAATTTTTTTTATTTTTTTCCTCCCTTTGGAAGTTTGGAAGTAGCCTGCCTCTTGCACAGGGACGCTATTGAATGCGTTAGACAGTACCAATGTAGGTGTTAGGTGGTGAGGTTTCTGATTTTTTTACGTGATACTGTAGTAGAGCATGAAAATGTATTCATTTCAAGTGCAGTTAACAGTGTGGGCACTCTTGCACAGTCAAGCCGGCAAGAGTAAATATTTTAAAGGCCAAATTGGCACGGAACAGTTGATCCTAAAAATAAAGATGACCCTGAACAAGTTTTAAGTGGAAACTTTTTTGGCTAGTCCATTTTACCTATAATTGTATGTATAATATGCATTTGTAATGCATATGGCTTCACTGAGAAAATATGTTAATGTGTTGAAAAAATGAGCAGAAATTAGTTGGACTATTTATGTATTATCTCATTTAATCCAGTGAGTAATTATTATTCTCTAGTTGACAACTAAGATTTAATTAACTAACGGTTCAAGATTTCAGTGGCAGACAGTTGGTGGATTCACTTATAACCAATTTGATTACAAGGACTACATTTCCAGGCGTTCCGCTTTACCACTGCAGTGCAGCCGGTTTAGACTTGGTGGAAAGAGGCGAATAATAGACAGCAGTGTTGCGAAATGATAAGCCGATTCCAAGTTCTCATTGTTGTAACACTTGCAGGCCACTGTGTAATAGGCAGTGTTGAGTGTAGCTGAAAACATAGGGAGGGAGTCAGTCACTTTCACTGTTCTTAGCAGTCAGCCCTTTAAGAGGAGAGAGATTTAAACAGACGACAGTACCCCATAACATTGTGGCAGAATATGTGGAATCTGGCTGACTTGATGAAGAGTTGAAAGAACGGACCCCAGAACCAGGTGTGGTAGGGCACACCTTTAATTCTGTCTAGCATTTGAGAGGAGGGGTGGGTAGGGGGTGGTGGTGGTGTATCTGAACTGTAGGACAGCCAAGTTTACATGGTAGGACTTTTTCTCAGCAACCATAAAAAGCAACCCAAAGGAGCTGGAGAGACAGATGGCTCAGGGGTTAAGAGCACTGGCTGCTCTTCCAAAGGCCCCGGGTTCAATTCCCAGTGCTCAAATGGTCCCTCACAACTGTCTAGATCTGACACCCTCACACAGACATGCATGCCGGGAAAACACCAGTGCACATAAAAACAAACTATTGTCAGCGGAGGTTGAATATCTGTTCTTTTCTACTGTGAAGGTGATGCCAGCATCAGTTTTCTTATTTGTTTAGCAGAGAAGATAGGACTTCTAAGTGGATAAATGAAACTAAGTGGATACTAAATAAAACACATCAAGCATCAACATATGATAAACGCTGAACAAAGAAGAGCACATACTTTTTATTTTTTTCAGAGAATGAGGTCCAGGGAGGAGCTGCCTCAGAGTGTTGGTGGCTTAAAAGTAGTTTCCATAAATATTGCATACAGGAGAATGCAATCTTAGAACAGGAGTGTGGATGGAGAGAATGGGAATTGTAGCTTCATGTATAATTACTTGTGAATACCAACAATAAATGCTGATTTGCATGGGATGTATCCAGTCAGTGTGCTTATATATACTTTTGAAGGTTGGAAATTGCAAACTTAGATACTAAACCATCCTAGTTACCTTTTTGTTGCTGTGATAAAACACTATAAACAAAGCAACTTATAAAAGAAAGCATTTCATTTGGGGCTCATGGTTCTATAGGTTAAGAGTCTATGACCATCAGTGGGTGGGGAGCCTGGCATCAGGCAGCCAGGCAGGGCCATGAAATAGTAGTTGAGAACTTCCGTCTTGAAGTGTGAAGCAGGAAGAGAGGGACAGAGACAGAGAAAATGGAAATGAATGGGCTTTCACCCCTCCAGTGACACAACTCCTCCAACAAGGCCACACCCCCTAATTTTTCTGAAACAGTGTCTAGCTAGGGGGCCAAACATTCAAATACACCACATACAATTTGTCTGTTATAGTTTTACCTAACATTTAACCTTCAGCACTTATTTTCCAAGTGCCTATTCAGTATATTTTTAAACATGTCTGGTTAGTCAGGCATTTCATGCTTTCATGGAGATTTTCCATTCTAAGCTATAAATGAAGACTAACAAAACACTGCTAGAGGTGTTTGCACTTACTTTATGGACTGTATTTTGGCAATCTTTATATAGGAATCTTAAAGTGGCTTTTGTTGTCCCTAATCTCTTTACCTAGTTAGAAACTCCTTTGTAGGTTTTCTATCTTTTTTTTTTCTTTCTAACTGGTTCTCATTATGTAGCCTTGGCTGGCCTGGAACTCTCTATATAGACCAGACTGGCTTTGAGCTCAGATTCTGCTTCCTTTTCCTGGGATTAAATGTGTGTGCCAGCACAGCCAGCCTACTCTTCTAAAACTAGCTTGATATAGGTTTTAAATTGTGACTGCGCTTGAAACTGAGAGAAAGGTCCCATGCTTATATTTCTCTGGTTAGCATGGAACTATAAATACATTGGGTTTATAAAATTGAATCATCACTTGGTCACCAGAGGTCTATGACTAAGATTTAGGACAGCTGCATTTTCAGTTCAGGTTGTTAGTGCCATACAAATGGCTGAAAAAATATATAGGGCTTAGTTTGCAAATGAAAATGCTGACTACTTCCTAGAGCAGGTAGTTTTTTATGAGCACTTGACAAGAAAGTAAATACGCTGGATTGACTTCTGTGTGGTGAACATGAACTGGGGCAGGAAATGGCTGTGGCTGGAGAGCTACCTGATAATAATCATAACATGATTAAATTTGACATTTAATGAGAGGAAGTAAAAGAATGCAGCTTTCTGGACGTAGAAACAGTAGAAGGACTGTTAGGAGTTTATTTGCAGAAAATTTGAAGAGTTGATAACTCTTACTAAAACCTCAAGTAAAATATTAATAAAACATTAAATATAGGATCTAAAACAATAGAGATAGCAAAAATTTATGAAAGATATTTGAAAGTTATGCACACGCGACTTTCAGTGTTCCACAGACTTACATTTTAGGTCTGAATTCTGCCATTCACCAATTTGGCAACTTTGGGCTTTTGAACGTCTTTGAAGTTTGGTATAGTCATAAAATAGAGATGCCTGTCTTGTTTAACTCTAAAAATTTTAGGTGAGGTATTGGATGCCCTGACATAGTGCTTGGCATATAGGACTTACTCAATAACTGCTGTGATTTTTTTTTTTTTTTTTTGACCATATTGAACTCTAAGAAACATCTGGATGTGGTGGCACAGTTTTAATCCCAGCACTCGGGAGACAGAAGCTGGCAGATCTTTGTGAGTTTGGGACCAGCTTGGTTTATGTAGTGAGTTCCAGGCTAGCCTGGGCTACATAGTGAGGCAATCCTGATTCAAAAACTAAACGAAACAAAGTAAAAATAAAAACCAAATAGAAAGCCCCAGATAAAGGTAACAAAAACCAAAACATGGCAAACAGGAAAACAACTCAAGAAGCAGCACTCTAAGTCATTCCCGGGCAGAGGTCAGTAAAGCCTTACTGCAGCCACAGACTGTATATATAGAGCAAATTTCATATTTTCAGTTTTTTCCCTGGACAGGGAATGAGTTCAGACTCATTTTAGTATAGAATTGATAGGATTTTTTCTATTTTTTTTTTTTTCCTTTTTGGTGAATTTTTTTAAAATTTTTTATTAATTACACTTTATTCATTTTGTATCCCCCCATAAGCCCTTCCCTCCTCCCCTCCCGATCCCACCCTCCCTCCCCTTTCTGCATGCATGCCACTCCCCAAGTCCACTGATAGGGGAGGTTCTCCTCTTCTTTCTGATCTTAGTCTATCAGTTCTCATCAAAAGTGGCGATTTTTTCTATTCTTAATGTCAAAAACATAAAATCTCTGAAATTGAGGCCCAGCAATGTGAATAAAGTGTATAGATAAAGGGATTTGTTTTTTCTTAAATCTCCTGTCCATCTTATTCTTAAAATATTTTTTCTGTTTGTGTGTGATGTGTGTGTTGGTGTGTACTTTTTAATCTGTTTTATTCAGGTTTCTTATATCTGTACCTCCATGCTCCACCCAGTCCCTTCTGATATCCCAACATCAGGTAGGAGGGGAAGGTTACTGGGGAGAGGGGATTAATTCTCTTCAGTGGCTTCATGCTGGTTAGGGTCCTTGGGTTCCTTGGGAAGTCCAATCTTTGTTTCAGGATATCTCCAGCTTCTTCTCAAACTGCAACAACAGCAACCAGGAGCAGCAGGGGGGAGGGCTCCCCAATCTCTTTCCTGGCCCTGGCATTTATTCCCAGTGCAGAGTCCTCAGGATTAAACTGTCTGCCCCTGGCAAAGACCGCACCCTTCTCAGAGCCTACAGGAGGCAACAGCCTACTGCTGGAGACAGTCTAAAGCCGCTCCCTGTCCCACACCTGAGATTAAAACAGAAGCATGTTTATGTAGCGTAACTGAGTTTTTAAGGAAACCAGAACTTCCATTCCATGTGTTTACAGGCATTGGTGGTGGGTACGTGTGCACACGCGCATGTTCTTGTGTGTGGCTAGGCCTGAAGTTGGCATTGGTGTTTTCCTCAATCACACCATCTTCGCTGCTCCCCCCCCCCCCCCCCCCCCCGTCTTTATCACCCAAGGGATATGTTGGGATTACAGGTGTACTGCACTGAGCTTCATTACTTGGGTTTTCAGGGACAGATCTCAGGTCCCCATGCTTTCAGGAAAAGTGCCAGTTGAGCCATGTCCTAGACCCTTATTCCTAAAATCTTTACTAGAGACAAATCATTAATGATTTCATTTAAAAATTTTAAAATTCATTATTATGTCTGCATGTGATACATGAGTGTGGTTGTGTCACAATGTGTGTGCAGGTCAGAGGGCAACTTCATGCAGTTGGTTCTCTCCTACCTTTACATGGGTTCCAGGGCTCAAACTTAGAAAGTCAGGCTTGTGTGGCAAGTGCTTTGCCCACTGAGCTATCTTAGTTACTTTTCCACTGCTGTGAAGAAGGACCATGACCAGGACAATTTACGGAAGAGATTATTGGGGCTTACAATTACAGAGAGCCAGTACATGACAAGCATGGCAGGGAGCACGGGTGGCAGCAGCAGGCATGGCGCTGGAGCAGTAGCTGAGAGCTACTCATGAGGCAGAGGGCGGGGGAGGGGGGAGAGGGAAAGTGAGGGAAAGAGCATGCAAAACTGGAAATGGTCTGGGCTTTTGAAACCGCAGACATGGGACCAGGCATTTTAACGTAAGAGCCTATGGGGGCCATTCTCATTCAAAACGCCACATTCCACTCCCTGGCTCCCATGCTCTTGTAGCCATATCAAAATGCACAATGCATTTAGTCCATTTCCAAAAGTCCCCATAGTCAAGGTAAACTAGTGTTTATTGGGGCCCTACAGTTTCAAGAGGATTAGTCCATGATCATCATGGTGTGAAGCATGGAGGCAGGCAGGCACGGTGCTGAAGCTGGGCCTGAGAGCTTACGTCTCATCCTCAAGTTCAAGGCAGAGAGAGAATTAACTGGGAATGGCATGGGCTGTTGAAAGCTCAAACCCATCCCCAGTGACATCCCCTCCAGCGGAGCCATACTTCCTAATCTTTACAAACCGTCCATCAGCTGGGTTCCAAACACAAAGCTATGGGGAAAGTTCTCATTCGAAGCATAGCAGCTCTTATCTTTTTTTTTTTTTTTTTAAAGATTTATGTATTATGTATACAGTGTTCTGCCTGTCTGTACACCTGTACAGAAGAGGGAAGCGATGGTTGTGAGCCACCATGTGGTTGCTGGGAATTGAACTTAGGGCATCTAGAAGAGCAGCCAGTGCTGAGCCATCTCTCCAGCCCCACTCTTATCTTTTTTGATAGGATACTCTATTCTTTAACAACTTCATACGGCCCCAACTGCCTCCTTCCATGCACCCTTGTGCTGTGTGCCCCATCATATCCCATCATTGTGCTTGTTCCTTTTTTTTTTTTTTTTTTTTTTTTGTTAGCCCGCCCAGTCTAGTTAGTGGTGCCTGCTGGAATGTTGACCCATATTGTTGGCTTGATACTGTGCAGTAAGCAGAGCTGTGGTGAGTTTATGAGTGGAATAGTCATGCCATATCCAGAAGACAGCGCTCTTCGCAATCCTTGACACTTACCTTTTCCGACCCCTCTAGTACTCTGTTCCCGGGGCTTGGTATAGATGTCCCTTTAGGGCTGGACACTGAACGATCACTTTCCTCTATATTTTGGCCAGCACTTTAAGTGCTGACCACCACAGAGAGAAGCTTCATGCCCTGAGTTGAAGAGTAGAGTGAGTACTATTCTGTGTGTACAAACAAAATATTTAGAAGGCTGTTTGACAACATCAACATTTAGCAGAACCCCCTAGGGCCTGTTACCTACCTAGCCATGGGCTTTGGACCATGTTTACAATACAGGGTGCTGATTCTTCTTGGGGAATAGAACACAGATTCATTACTTCCAAATCTTGGTGGCAAGCCGCTAATAATATAGTTGTAGAAGGCTTGAGTTGCAAATAATCCTGGTAATAGAGAAGGCTAATTAAACTGTATGCATTTCCTGTTTATGCCATACATCCTTTGCCTACTCTTTAGGTTTGCTGAATACACAGATGTAAAATTTGTGGTAAATTTATCTTGTTTTCCAAATCTGTCTTCCTCTTGTATTCCCTGTCCTGCTAGACGGTTCTTTCGTTGTGCCAGCCAGGAATTGTGGAGTATCTTTACTTTTCTTCCCATGTCTTCCATGTCTAATTATTAACTACATTTGGTCATTCTCTCTAATAATTATCTTTCAACCATGCCTTGTCCCCCCCGTCCCCACAATTGAAAAAAAAAGAAGCCAAACCCAACCCCCTTGCTTGACTTGGTTCAGTCCCACATCATCTTCCATGTTCATCTAGTTCATTTCTTTATCTTTCATTTAGCCTCATAGTAATCAATTTTTCAAATATCGCCTTCCACATCATTGTTTTTAAACTATTAACATTATTATGTCATAATTACATGCTATAAATGCTTGTTCACAAGTTACAGAAATACTGGATCTCTCCATGTACTTTAAGTTTCAACAATTTTGAGTGATTATGTATCTCGGTCTGGCGGTTTCTTTCAAGAGAGAATTATAACTACAAGTTATTTATTTATTTATTTTTTAGTAGACAAAAGGCTGATTATATTTATTTCTTCTTCACTGAGCATTGATATCTTATTTCTGCGAGTTCAGGGCCAGCTTCATTTATGTAGTCAGTTTTAGGCCAGCCAGGACTACATAGTGAAAGATTGTTTCAAAAAACAAACAAACAAACAAACAAACAAACAAAAAACCCAAAACCAAAATTATGGAGTCATGCTCCTGCCCCCTTCCCTGGGTTTCTCTGTTTAGCCCCGCTGTCCCGCTGTGTCACGTTGTAGCCAGGCTAGCCTTGAACTCACAGAGATCCACCTACCTCTGCCTTCTGAGTGCTGGGTTAAGGGTGTGCGCCCCATGCCAGGCATGGTGTTCCTGTTCTTATTCCTGAGTCTGGGACCTTTTCTTCCCTACCCAATCCCCAGTGAGATCTGGCCAAGGGTTCATCTGTTTTATTAACAATGTCAGTGACCAGCCTTTGCTTTTCTTGTTGATTGTTTATGGGTTGTTATTGTTTCCCATCAGCAACTTATTTACCTGAGGGGGAAACTTCACTCATTTGAAATCTTTATTCCCCTGAAAAAGAAAAGTTTAATTCTATAAAATTCTCTCTTAAATGGTGCTTTTGCAAATTTAGTTTTATAAATCGGGTGTGGTGGCACACACCTTTAATCTCAGCACTCAAGAGGGAGAGGCCAGGGCTATTACACAGAAACCCTGTCACGAAAAACTAAAAACTAAAGTAAAATAAATAAAAATTACTTTTAGAACATTCGTGTGTGTATATGTTGTATATTGGGCATATTTTCACCTCATGCTCTGCTATCTTCCTGTTCTCTACCCTCCCTCCTCCTGCTAGTACCTTTGACTCCCTAGTGGTTCTACTTTCATGGTGTGTGTGTGTGTGTGTGTGTGTGTGTGTGTGTGTGTGTGTGTAATCTTGACCTCACAATAAGAAAAAACCATTTGTTTCTCTGAGATTGGCTTAATGAGTTAGTGTGATTGTGTCCAGCTGCGTCCTGCAGATGACATAGCTCTGTTCTGTGATGTCCATGTGCCACATTTTCTAGTAGAATCCATTTTACTGGACACCGAAGGTGGTTCCATTCGTTAGCTGTTGTGAGCATACTGCAGTAAACGCTGGTGTGTGAGGGTCTGTGTAATGTATTGACTTGAAGTCCTGTTGTGGAACACACCCAGGAGAGGGATACAGCTGACTCTCTTAGAAAGTCTGTTGTTGATTTTTTTAATGAAGCCTCTGCCCTGACCTCCACAGTGGCTAGAGTAGTTTACATTCCCACTGCCTTGTACAGGGGGTCCCTTTTGTCTGCAGCCTTTCCGGCATTTGTTGTTACTTGTTTTCTTGTCTGACATTCAGATTGGAACAGGGTAGACTATCAGTGTGGTTTTGATTTGCATTTGTAATGTTGATTTGATGGCTAGTGAAATAGAGCCTTTTTTCATGTTTATTGACCATTTATTTCATTTTTTTAAGAACTGTCATTTCATTAGCCCCTCTAAATACTGTTTTGATGATTTGACTCCACAGATTTTGTTATCTTATGTCTTTGTTTTCTTTTTTATTAAACATTTTAATATTCATTTATTTTGTGTGTGTTGTCTGTGTTTGTGCTTGCATGTGCACGCATGTGGGCTGCCCGCATGGTCACCCGGGCACTGAGCACATGCTATGGCTTATGTGTTCAAGTCAGAGGACAACTTGTAGGTTGGTTTTCTCCTTCTACCATATGACTTCCTGGGATCAGACTCGGGTTGTCAGGCTTGGTGGCAAGCACGTTTCCTGTGGATTCATCATCTTGCTGGCCCCGTTTTAAATTTAATAAGACTTATTTTTATTGCCATCAGTATGGTCTGTTTGTCTACTTAAGTAGGTTGATTTTGTTTTTTTGAGGTGATCTCATTTTGTAGCTCTGATTGGTCAGGAACTTGTGGTATCCCTCCTGACCCTCTTCCCAAGTGCTGAGATTAAAGGTGTGTGCCACCATAGTGGCATGGTTCTGTCTTAAGTGATTCACATGTTCTTGACAGAATCCTGGGTGGAGTGTTGTGTAAATGCCAGTGAAGTTAAGTTGGTTGATGGCATTAACTCTTTAATTCCTTTGATTTTTTTTTTTCTCTCTGCTTGTTCTTTTACTCACTGGACTGATAGCATTTTGTAGCAGTTCAGTTTTTGCTTAATGTATTTTGAAGTTCTGATATTGCATGCATTCATATTTTGGATTTTATGATCTCTCAGTGAATTGGAGTCCTTCATTAGATATAATAAAATTGCCCCCTCATTTCTGATGATATACTTTGCTCTGAAATTAATCTACCTTTGAGCTTCTTTTGATTACTGTTAGCATAATATATTGTTTATATTTTTAGGATTTAATTAATTCGTATATACTTGTATAGGTGCATGTGTATGTGTTTTGTATATATGTGTGTGTGTGGAGGTCATTTTCAGGTATTTTTCTCAATAACTTTTCCACCTCTTTTTTTTTTTTTTTTTGAGACACAACTTCTTTTGAGCCCACCAGCACACATCAGGCCCAGATGCCTATGTGTCTAAGAAAGTTCCAGATACTAGCATTTAACTATGGCTTGTATATATTTACCTATTTATTTATTTATTTATTTATTTATTTATTTATTTATTTATTCCTAGGTAGGGTTTCTCTGTGTAGCCTTGGCTGTCCTGGCCTCGCTTTGTAGACTAGGCTAGCCTCACATACACGGAAATCTGTCTGTCTCTGCCTCCCCAAATGCTGGGATTACAGGCATGTGCAACCTTGCCTGGCAGGCTTACATTTTAAAATCCACTTTATTATCTCCTAATTAATTTGGGCCATTTACATTTAATGTGATTGTTAATATCACTGGTTTTAAATCTATCATCCTTTCGTTGTTTTTGTTTTTATTGAGACAGGGTCTCACTGTGTAGCCCTGGCTGACCTGAAACTCACAGAGATGCTCCTGCCTTTGCTTCCAGAACTCTGGGACTAAAAGCATGTGCCACCACACTTGACCTAAATCTAATACCTTGTTATTTGTTTTTTTTTTTTTTTTTTTTTTTTTGCTTTATGGATTGGCTATTGTTGTTGTCACTGGTTGTTTATATTGGCTAGTGTATAACTTATAATGTCTAAGTAAAAAAAATGTTTTGTTATGTAACATCACACTCTAGTTCTCTTTTAAACTTGATATGTTCACTGGGTGGTGGTGTCACTCCCCTGCCTTTAATTCCAGCACTTGGTAGGTAGAGGCAGGCAGATCTCTGAGTACCAGGACAACCAAGGCTGTTACACAGAAAAACCCCATTTGAAAAATAAAACAAACTTGATATTGGCCAGAGAGAGATGTGTGTGTGTGTATGTGTTTGTTGCATGCCTTTAATTCCAGCACCCAGGAGGCAGAGGCAGGCAGATCTCCTATGAGTTCAAGGCCAGCCTGGTCTATAGAGCAAGCTCCAGGACAGCCAGAGTTGTTAACAGAGAAACCCTGTCTCGCAAAACGAAAAAACAGACAGTACACAGTTAAAGAATCAGCTTCCTTTGGAGAGATTCAGTACCCTTTTTGTTTGTTTGTGAGAGAGGGTTTCTCTGTGTAGCTTTGGCTGTCCTGGAACTCACTCTGTAGATCATGCTGGCCTTGAACTTGAGCTCCACCTGCCTCTGCCTCACAAATACTAGGATTAAAGGTATGTGCTGCCACCACCACCACCACCACCACCACCTGGCTTCTCATATGATTTTTAAAGGATTTTATTTTAATCTTATGTATCTCTGTGTGGACAGGTTCCTCTGGAGCTAGTTACAGATGATGGTGAGCTGCTATACGTGGAAGCTGAGAATTGAACTTGGTCCTCAGCAAATGTGGTACATGCTATTATGTGCTAAGCCATTCTCCAGCCACAGTACAATTTGCTCCCTGAGGTGCTGTGTGTCAAACCCAGGGCATGGTGTCTGCTGGGTTACTCTACCACTGAACTCTAATTTCAGCTTAGTACGTTTCTTTGACCCTATTTCTCTAAGTGCTGTCTATACACACACAGATACATATATTTTCCTTCTTCTTAAATGACATCCTCATTTACTCATATCTTTTTAAAAAATTGTGTGTGTTTCTATGTGTGTGTGTGCATGTGCACACAGGCATGTTGAGCACATGCAGTCAGAAAACTTGCAAGAGTCAGTTCTCTGTATATGGGTTCCTGGGCTTGAACTCAAATTCTCATGTTTGGCCACAAGTGCCTTAACTCTGAGCTGTCTTGCTACCTTTAATTCCAACTTTCAAAAAACTGATGTAATGGCTTTTATGGTCTACATTTGATTTGTTATGGAGAATATTGATTTGCTAATGGGGAGAATATAGTTGGGCAGCTGTTGGATGGCAGGTGTTTCTTAGATGCATAGGTCTAGTTTTTAATTTAAGTTTGCTATTTCTTTACTGACCTTCTGTCTAGGTGATCTGTCCGCTGCTGAGCACTTGTTATAGTCCTGTTGTTTTGAAGTCTGTTTCTCCCTTTCAGTCAGTAACTATTCAATCACTGTTTGCTTTATATACTTAGAACCAGAGTTGCTTCTTGCTGAATTGACCCTTCTGTCATTACTTTCTTTAGTTTCCCTTTACTAGTCATTTAAACCTATTTCAGCAGGATAAAAAAAAAAAAAAAAACGATCTGGCTTCTACTACTTTTTAAAGATTCCATTTGCATGGACTATCTTATTACAGCCTTTCACTTTAGTGTCTGTCCCTTTGCAGGCAAGGTGAGGTCCTTGAGGAGGCATATAGTTGGGTCTTTTTTTTTTTTTTTTAATCATTTAGTTACTCTGTGTATTTATGCATGGAGGATTTAATCCATTTTCACCCATAATTAATAGGTAAAGCCAGACCACTCTGATCTTTTCTAGTTTTATTGTAGCACCTTCTTTGCTTCTCTTCCTGTCTTCCTGTCTTCCTTTATGGCTGTGAGATTTAGCCTACTACAGTGTTTTGAATTCTTGCTTATTTTATTTTTTTCTGCTAAAGATTTTTTTTTTGGTGGTTGCTGAGGCTTATAAAAACAATTTTGTATTAGAACCAGCTGTTTTAAAAGTGATAGCACCTTAGCACAGTCATAAAGAATAGAAATGAACTAAAGAACAAGAAAATACACTAATATGAAAACCATTTTTATTTTGTTTCTTCCCTCATTTTGATTTTTTGGTATCCTATTTTGCATCTTTCTATATTACTTTAGCGTGTTAATATAGTTATGGTCTTGATTTATATACTGTGCATACTATTTTAGAGCATTCTAAGTTTGTCTTTCTAGTTAGTCCGACATCCAAGGTCTTCTATAGACGTGACATGTGTAAGATGATAAAAATTTGTAAACTAACATTTTTATACTACTGTTATTTAATGTGCAAATGTTCACTGTGGAGCAGAAGAAGGTCCAGGATCACGTCACATTTAGTTGTCTCTGTTTCCTTTAAACAGCAGAGTGGGCTCTTGGGCTTGTGTTTGTATCTCATGACTGGCATTTTTAAAACATTGAGTCCAGTGATTTTGTAGAATAAATAATTTTTATATTAGTTTGGCTGATTTTTCTTCATGTTTATTATCAGGTTTCTTACTTGGGGCAGGAATACCTCAGACATGATACTGTTTTCTTAATATATGAGGAATCAAATGCTGTAATGGTAATTTTGATTTAGCTAAGGAAATTCTCCGGGCTTCTCCATTATAGTGTCGCGTAATTATTTATATTTGTTTGACTATTTATTTTGTTATTTTTTGGAGACAGGGTCTTGCTACTGTGTACCCACGCTGGCCTGATTGACTAAGTAACCCAAGCTGTGCTCTAACTGGAAATTCCCCAGCTTAGCCTTCAGAACACAGAGACTCCAGGTGTGTGTCTCCCACAGCCAGTACTAGTTCTTGTTTTTGTTGTTCTTCTTGGGTTTTTTTTTTTTAATTGTCCTTTGTTTATTCTTTCAGTTTCATACATGTATCTTGGTCAAACCCACCTCCAGTAGTTCTCTCCTCTTCTCACTGGACACCCCTCCATGTAATTCTCCTACCTTTACATCCTTTCTTTTTACTTTTATTCTTTACAACCAGTATCCTTTTTTAGAATTATTTTGAGATTGTATAATTACTTTATTAATCCACTCATTTTAATGATAGTTATTCTTGTATGAACATACTATTTTTAAAAGCTGTCAAATGGTATTTTTTTTCTAATTCTCTGATTTATGTCTATTAACATTTAATAATAGCTTAAAAATTTAAAGTGCTGTACATGTGGAGGTCAGAGGACAACCCAGAGAAGTTGACTCTTTTCTTTCACTGTGTGAGTCCCGGGAGAACTGAAGTTATCCGGCTTGGTGGCAAGCCTCTTTAACTACAGATACAACTTGCCTATACCTGATACCTTGTAAGAAAGTAAAATTTCTCTTTGATACTCAACCATTCGTTCACTCAGTATTAGTATGGACTCATTGATGGATAATTTATGTGCCAGTGTTCCCATGAGTCTTTGAACATTTCCTTATTTTCTGAGTCAGCAAGATATTCTTGAATCACTTTGTACTGGCTGTTCTGGGCCTGGAATCAAGTAGCGGGCCTGGAATCAAGCATCTCTCTAAGGAATGCGAAATGGATTTAGATATTTGCGTGCTACAGATATTATTGCTACTAAGGAATTATTATTTCTAGGTCCATCCTGTGGACATACTTAAATGTGAATGTTAACTGTATGTAAAGGGCTATGTTTAGTATACATTTATTTTTCAGAAAGGGATATTGAGTTAACTATTGTCACAGCTATTAAAAACAGATTTATTTTATTTATCTTAAAAAAGGTATATTTTATTTATTTTATGTATACAAGTACTCTGACCTCATGTACACGTGCAAGCCAGAAGAGGCCATCAGACCCCAGTATAGATGGTTGTGAGCTATTATGTGGTTGCTGGGAATTGAACTTAGGACCTCTGGAAAAGCAGACAGTGCTTTTACCCAGTGAGCCATCTCTCCAGCCTATGTACACTTTTAATCCCAGCACTCCAGAGGCAGATGCAGGCAGATCTGTGTGAATTCAAGGCCTGTTCAATAGAGTGAGTTCTATTGGACATCCAGGGCTACACAGAAAAACACTGTCTCAAAAAACCAGAAGGCAAACAAAAGCAAAGACAAATAGGGAGATGGGGAGGGAAGGACGGAAAGAGAGAGAAAGAGAAGATGAATATAGAATATGAATATATAGAGAGAGATTGAGAATATAGTCTTGGCTACATAACCTCATTATTATGTTGTTCTTAAAAGAAATTGTGAAGCTGAGTGTGGTAATATGTATTTACATTACCAGCCATTTGGAAAACCTACTCTGGTGCATTCCAACTTTGAGGTTTATTGGATCCTGTTACAGGAAAGGAAGGAAGGCTGGAGTTCAGTTCCCTGAGCCCTGGGTTCATTTCTCCGTTCTGGGGCTAAACAAAGAAAAAAGAAAAAAAAAAGTTTCACTATTCTTGAATTGAATAGACTAAGTTTTAAGAGTAATTTTAAGATTATATATTTCAAACATTCAGGAATTAAAAATTACAGACTAAACATGGCCTTTTAGCTTTACTCCCTTACAAAACTTGGCAGAAATCAAAGCAGAATCCTAAACACACAAGGACAGAGAAGATGAGCAAAATGAACTCTGACTAATAACTGAACACTTAGATCTAAGGAATGCGGGTGGTAGTTATGCAGAAGGATGAGCCCCAGCCCAGCTTATCCCACAGCAAGCACTCTTTCCACTGAGCCATCTCAGCCATCTCAGCGGGTAAGAGTGAGGGCCCGGGTCCAAATCCCAGTGCTTTAAAAACCAACAAAAGCTGGTGTGACTGCTGCACTGTTTCCTCCTATAGCTCCATCCAGCCCTGTTTCCTTGCCTCTGCCTAGCCTGGGGTTCAGTGAGAGACCCTTTCTCCAGGAGTAATGCAGGGAATGATAGAGCAGGACAGCCTGTGTCCTCTGGCCTCTTTACATACATGCACAGGCATGCATACCCACATGTGTGTGCTCAGACACAACATAAACATATCAAACTGTCACATACACATATGCGTATATTTTCACACAAATTACTTTTGTAATACAGTTTCTTGAACATTATAGATCTTGTGTTCACAGGTTAATTTTCTATAATGGGTAATCTGCACCGGGGAGACTCTGAAGTAATTTGTCAGTAGATGAGAGGGAGGAAAAAGCTATTAGATGAACTATTAGTGTTTGAAGGCAAGCCTGAAAGTGTGCGGTGTATGTGTGTAGAATATGCATTTGAGCCAGAAGCTGAGGAGGTACGGGGATGTGCTGATTTTACAGTAAATGGTCAGTTTGTGAAAGAAAGACCTTATGTTTGTAGCCACACAAACGTTTTTCTTCCTCTTTTAGACACTGGGAACTCACTAGATATTTTAAAGACATGAAATCAGGGGTTGTTTGTTTGTTTGCTTTATGCTGAAAATGGTGAAATAATAAGAAACTAGGCTGAGTAGTCCTGGAATTGAAAATGTGTGTGCTAATCCTGTGGTAGGGAGGCCAGGAAGGCATGTGAATGTTGGATGAGGAGGAGGCGATGGTACTTAGGTTTGCTGGTTGGCTTCCATGTGTCACACAGAGCTGGTAGAGACTAGAAATCAGAAAAGAGGGTATTGGAAATCCTCTGGGCTTTCTTGTTTAGGAATTGAGTACTCAGGAATAAGGAGAATAAAAATACCTGGAGGTTTCTGAAATGTTATATAATATTTTCACTCGAGCTTAATTTACAGCCCTGTAGTTACTGTTGAGTTTCTTGAACTTAAGCAAGAATGGAAACCATGTGTCTTTTACTTACTTCCTTCTAGAAGATATAGTGGAAGTAAAAGTACAGCTGCTGCTAATTTATAATTCTGTCTTAGAATTTTTATACTTTACTTTTTAAGTTGTGTCAGTAGCAGAAATGATTGAATTTATTTATTGGGGGACAATGCCAAAAATTGGATACCAGCCAGGTGGTGTGGTACACTGGGGAGGCAGAGGCAGTAGGATCTCTGTGAGTCCAAGGACAGCCAGGGCTCTGTTAGACAGAGAAACCCTGTCTCGAACCACACCCCCCTGCCACCCACGAATAAAATAAAAATAAAAAGTAAACACAGATGGGCTGGAGAGGTACCTCTGAGCTCTAGGAAGACCCTTAGCCTCACACAGCTGGTTGTGGTGCACACATGTAATCCCAGCATCTGGAACAGGAGGCAGATCAGAAACTCAAGGTCATCTTCACAAGCATAGTAAATTTGAGAACAGCCTGGTACACAGATCCTGTCTCAAAAACAAAAATGGAAAAAACAAAAAAACAAACGTAAATGTAAGATTTTCTAGGTAAATGTTAAATAAGATCACAGAATTTTCCTTCATTAAAACCAAAAGAAAAAGGAAAAAACAAATGCATGTGGGAAGATGGTGTGGGGTTGAGAAAGCTTAAGGTTGTGTGGAGAGCGATGGAGTGAAATAGCAGACAAAGACTCTACCTGCAACTCTGTGCTAAACAGTTCAAAAAGTAATGAGCAAAAAGTGAAGGGTATGGAAAGGCTCCAGTCCCACAAGCCTAAGGAAATGTGAAGTCAAAAAGGAACAGTAAGGATTCTCAGAGGCAAAGAGGCAGCAGAATAGTGAGGGGAGGTTATTGAGATGACCCTGCATGGAAATACTGTACCTCAGCAAGTCAGAGAGCAGTGCTATATTTAACAACATTCTAAATAAAGGGTAGAAGCCTAACGGGGAATGCCAGGCTAACCATCTGACTGGCTCTGGGTACAGGATTCAGTGACCCTTAGGAATTGCTATACTTAAACTTTACCTCTCTCTGTCTTTTTTAATGTGTGTTTGGATTATAGAAAAGTAGTTTAAAGTCCATAATGAAGTTTGTGGTATACATATCTGTGCACAGAAACAAACATGGTCTAGGCATAGGTGAGGGTGTCGAGTGCTGTTTTCGAGAACCTACTGATCATCACCTCTCAGGAGAGCACCCTCCATTGTAAACATTTTAAAAAGTGGTGAGGCAACTCTACATATATGCTGCTGTCAGAGCATGTGTCTTCAACAATAGAATCCTCTAGTTATGTGAGCAACTAAGAGTAAATAAAGACAGTAGCTTTTGTTGTTTGGGGTGAGAGGGCTGTGGGACTTCCCTTACTAATTCATAGGAAGGTATCCCGTGCCTGGCATTGAAATTTTAATATAATAACTCATGTCTGCTAGGGGAAAGCATTGTCTACCAATGCAGGGTACTTGTGTTCAAATCCCTTAAAAAAACTATTTTAAAATTAGCTTACAAAAGTAGTGGATTTTCATACAGCCTTAGTTTTTCAGTTGTCTGAGGTTTTGTGTGCGCGTGTGTTAAATTTGTATCTTGCCATGTTGGAGAAATTGTCTATCAGTTTTAAGAGTTTTCTGGTGGAGTCTTTAGGGTCTTTTTTGTGTAGAAACATGTCATCTACAAATAGAAATGCCTTTGCTTATTTTCCTGTTTGTATCCCTTTATTTGCATAATTGGTCTTTTTGTTTTAGCTATGACTTCCAGTACTACACTGAATAAGAGTGGAGAAACTGGACACCCTTGTTTTGTTACTAGAACAGCAACACCTGTTTCTTAGGTTTATTTGCTTGTATTACATTTTTTTATCCTAAGATAGTGTTTGTTCTGTTGTGGTGTGTTTTTTGGAGGCAGCAAATAGATGGTTTCTGCTTTTTTAATCCAGTCCTCTAGTCTGTGTCTTTTGATTGGGAAATTGAGACCACTAGTATTTAGAATTATTATTGAAAGTTATGTATTGGTTCCTGCCATTTTGTTGATTTTGTAATATTTTCTCCTTCTTCCTGTCTTGCTTAACTATTAATCTAGTGTGGTTTATTCTTTCCTGTGGTTTCATGGATGGTTTTGGTTTCCTTCTCAGTGTGAAGGATTCCTTCAAGTATGTTCTGTAGAGCTGGCTTAGTGGTCATAAATTCCCTTAGTCTATTTTTGTCGTGGAAAGTTTTTATTTTTCCTTTCGTTATGACACATAGCTTTTTTTGGGAGCAGTGCTCTATGCTGGCATTATTTTCTGTTGTCACATGGTGCTTCTCTCTTGCTGCCTTCTTTTTGCTTTGTATACTTAGTGTGTTTGCAATAATATAGTGAGGGAGATTCTTTTCTGGGCTTTTCTGTTGGTATACTAAATGCTTCCTTTATGTGGATTGACATCTTTTTCACTAGGTCGGAGAGGTTTATTGTTATAATTATTTTTAAGTGCTTTTTATGCCCTCAGAAGTGGATTTTCCCATGTTTACACATAGATTTGCTCTTTTCAGAGTGTCGCATAGGTCTTGGATTGGTACTTTATAATTTTATCTTTATCTGGTTCTACCTTGTCTTCAAACTTAGATATTGATCCTTTCTTTGATATGTTCTGTTAGACTTTCCAGGTTTTTTTCTTTATTGTCTTTTTCATTAACAGCATTTCAGATTTTTTTCAGTGTTTATGCCTCTTTTTTAAATTCTTCTTTCATATCTTTTTATATTTTATACAGCTGTTTGTAAGATGTGCATGAGACTCAACCAAGGTGCATTTTGTTCTTGGACTTTTTGAATGTACTTAACATCATTATTTTGAGTTTTCTGCCTGATATTATATGTAACTCAGCCTCACTAGATGTCATTACTATAGAATTAATAATTTTGGAAGGAATTAGGTTGTCTTGGTTTTTCATGTTTCTCTGTGTTAGAATTTTTATTCACTGTTTTCTTTGCTTGGCTTTTTTTTTTTTTTCTCTCCACATCATCTATATTCTTTCAGTTGAAGTATTTGTAATGTTCATGTGACACTGGGATATGGTAAAGTTGAGTGTATAATTGAGAAAATACAGCTCAGGAGCGGAGGGTATATGATATAACCTGAATTCTCTTTGTAGGGTATTAATTGTATAAGTGACTATAGCTTTCTGAGGTTAGCAGGAGGCAGTTGATAGATAACAGAGGTTTCATTTGACTTCAATAACTGCTGGAGGATAAACATGGAGCATCCTCAGACGTTAGTCAATAAAATCTGGGGTGGGAGAGACATAGTACTGACCGGGGTAAGGGCTAAGTCTATGAATTATGCCTGGAGTGTTAGGAGGCTGGTGGTTGAGGATCAGGAGTGCAGCTTCAGGAGACTACATTGCAAAATTAGATTTTAGAGAAGTTCAAGGTATCTATAAGAAGTAATTCAGAAGTCCAGGAACAGTGGACTGCAGAGACTGATGGCTCTCATGTGCCTCTGTCCACACAGCATCGCACAGAGCAGGCTAGAGCCACAGGAATTTGAGAGCTTCACTTTTCAGTTTAGCACAGTTGTACAAGCAATTCCCTCCATAGGTACCTATCATCCATTTTCCTTCCTTTCTTCATACCTTCTTTCCTTCCTCCCTTGTTAATTTCTATTCTTGCATGTATGTATCATGATGGGTTTGGTTTTATATATTCTCAGGTCTGCAAGACTGTTTACATTCTTTACTGTACAGCCACATCTTGTACACATCTTCTCTTATTCCTGCTTCTTCCTCAATCCTTCTCCTCTCCTTGTTTTACTTCTTAGTTACACCTTCCACAGCTTTAACAGTCTCTACAGTCCGGTCACCCTAACAGGACTGAACCTTTCCCTTCCTAGCTACCGTATCCACTTAGATACACCATATACCCCTCTCACTTTTAATCTTCTTAACGAAAATCTGAGTATACTATGTACTACTCGTGATTGTTTATTGAGGCATTTTGATGATAATGTGTGGTAATTCTTAATAATAATTATTAAATACTAATCTCTAAATGAAATCAAATTTAAATGAAAAGTTCTGTTGACTGTATGGATAAGTCACATGGAATGCTTATTTAGTTAATGTTTCTGTTCATGGCAATAAGATCTTATGTGTATTTGGATCAAGCGTGGTTGATTGAGGAGAAAACTTTCCTGTGGGTAAATAAGGTCGTTAACATTTAAGTAGATCATATTTCATAATTGAGTTTTCAAACACCACATTAGTCAAAACACAAAATGCTTAATCGCATGCACTATAATTTGGTATTTGTAGGACTTCTTAGAATTTTAAAACAAAATACAGCAAAGGATACTAAGAGATTAGTAGGGTTTTTTGTTTTTTTTGAGAACATGCCAAAATTAAGAAACCTTGAAGTATAAAAAGTTACTTTGAAGGACATACAAAGTGGTTTCTTGTGCCCATCTGGAAGTTTTAAATAGTAATAAGAAGTTGCAACTCTTGGGCTAGAGAGATGACTAGAGAGATGCAGTTTTTCGCAGCACCGCACAGTGGCTCGTGTGTGTAGCTGCAGTTCCGGGGATCCCGGCGCGGTCTTCTGGCATGCATGCAGGTGGTGCACACGCACACAGCATACTCACGCACTAAATGAATAATACGAACATTTTTAAAAAGACCGCAGCTTTTGAATGTGTTCTTAGAGTTCTTGTTCTTTTTGTCCTGGAACTTGCTGTGTAGACCGTACTTGTAGGCAAGTATGAGCTTGCAGTAACAAAAGCACTTTGTGCTATTAAGAAATCTTAGAGACAACAGGGGAATGGGATCAAACCCTTTTAATCCCAGCATAGGCAGAGGCAGGTGGATCTCTGTGAATTCAAGGCCAGTTGGTCTACAAAGCAAGTTCCAGGAGAAAACAAAAAGGAAAAAGAAAGGTTAGGGATTATTCTCCACTTTGAATGCACTCTGACTGTGTGCATTGGTTCTATTCAGGAATTTAAAAATTAAGCATCCTTTTATGAACTGTCAAAATAGAGACTGCATAGTTGTTTTTTAAATCACTTTTCCCCCCATTTCATTTTCTATTCTAAAATTGAAGCAATTTTTAGCTTAGACTGTAGTATTTATTCTCTATATTTCTATGTAAAAATCATTCCAGAAGAAAACATAAAAACTTTCACAAAATTGTAACAGTTTATAGACCACACTAATGGATTTCTTCTGTTCACACCATGCTCCTTCTGTCAGAGTATATTTCATTTATTTTCCCTAGTCTCAGTATCAATATGAAGAAATTCATTTGACCCTTAGCATTTGTTACCCTCTTAAGAAGAGGTAACTTAAATCTAGCATTTAGGAGTGGAGTTAGATTAGATTTAGGAGGTTTAAGTCATTTTTATTGGTTGGTTGAGTGATAGGTCAGTGAATCAGTCATAATTGTTATATTTTTGCTAGTTTTCAATGTTAAGAAAAGGTGTGCCTGTGTGTTTGTGTGTACATTGGGAGGCATAGGAGTTAGTGAGTTTCGATTCTTGCCCTAAAAGTCATTTGTGATGGTGCTTTGCTTGGTAACATCTAGATTACATTATAAACTTTAGTGTTTAATATAGTGTAAAAAAAAAAAAGCTGTAACTGTGGTTCTCAAACTGTGGGTTGTGACCCCTATGGGGTCTCTTTCACAGCAGTCATATAATATTCTGCATATCCGATACTAACATTACGATTCATAACAAAATTACAGTTATGAAGTAGCAACAAAATAATTTTACAGTTAGGGGTCACCACAACATGAGGAACTGTATTAAAGGATCACAACATGAGGAAAGGTTGAGAACCACTGAGCTTATTAGGATGGTTCCATTGGACTATTCTCAGCAGATTTAGAATTGGAGATGGGGCCATATGCAGACAAGTACAGCTAAGTCCTTACAAAACAGTGTATGTGTAATAGAAACACCGAATAAAGCTTTAGAAGGAAGGATGGGGAGGAAATGCGAGGAGAACAGAGAAATTAGGAGGCCCCCTATAAAGTTCTGTTCTGGAATGCGGAAATAGTGATTTGGACAGAGGTAGAAATGTGTAGGAGGCATGGTGTGTGAGACTTCAGAGAAGATGAGAGGATTGTGTGCAGCAAGGCTGGCTGATGGGCTAGAGCGCAGTCGGAGACGCTGAAATGCACTCCTGCAACCAGACAGGAGTGCTAAGAGGCTGTGAGAAAGGCAGTAATGAACTCACAGGGCCTGAGGAGGAACTCTCTAAACACATTTCACCTAAGAGTTTGCACCATGTTAAATTCCACATATGTAAAATAGATTAATCTAATATTTTTAGCTATGTTAATAAAATAATTCAGAGAAACTCATAATTGAAGCTGTTTTGTTTACTCGTTTGTTTTGTGGAACATAGGGCTAGATCTGGTGCAAAGTTTAGGTTGAGAGAACTCAAAAACTGGTTTTAGTGTAGTTTGAACTAGAATCCTCCCAGTGCTTAGTCATTGTTTTTTTTTTTTTTTTCCCCTGCTCTACTTCTTCTGCTGTAGTGGCATCAGTAGATGCCCAGTGAGATGCAAAGGAAGAATGTGGCCTCTTTTTTTCCTCAAGTGTTTGCTTTAAATCAAGTGACCTGTGTGGCTATGTTGTTTGTAATTTAAATGTCATGCTTCCTCATTAATATGGACAAAGAGACGTTCAACTCCAATGTTTTAGTTTCAAGTGAGCATTCCCTAGGAAGGCTTTGTTTTGGAGTAAGGGAAGTTGGAGAATGGAGAAGTGCACTGAATGGAATAAAAGGCACAAGCAAAGGGTCAGGTGGGAATAATTTGATTTCTGAGCATAATGAGAGGCATGCTGGAACCTTAATTGGTTTAGGAATAATGAGGTAAATACAGTGTAATCTATACCATTTCATTGAGTAATTTGAAGTGTAGGGAGTAGTTGAAAATGGCTTTTTAAAACATAGAGATTTGTACTAAGAATATTCCACATGGTCATTATTACATTGCGAATGAAGGCACCTTTACTCACTATCCCGTCCATAGTCACCTTCTTTCTGCAAGCGAACCTTTGACACTATAAGTCTGGAAATTTAATTAATGAAAGATTTTCCGGTATTTTGATAGATACGGTGATTAAGCCTATGTCACAAAGACGCTTAACTCAGACTGTCTGTAGCAAAGTTGAAATGTCATACCTACAGATAAAATCATATTTTATTCTTACTGTAATACCCATCTTTGTAGATGATTGCTTTAAAAAAGAAAAATGGCTCAAATGGTAATGTACTTGCCACACAAACATGAGGAGCAGAGAACAAACAGATCCTCAACACCCACATTAATGCTCGTGTGGAGAAGCATTCCTGTAACCCAAGTGTTTGGGGGAACAGAGACATGAGGATTCTTGGAGCTGGTTGGCCAGTTAGGCTTGACAGTTGGTGAGTGCGAGGTTCAGTGAGAGACACAGCCTCAAAGTGGAGAGGTTGAAGAGATTGCTTTCTGAGCACTTGTTCCAGGTTTGGTACTCAGCACCAACATGGCAGCTTACAAATGTCTGATTAGCAATTCCATGGGTATTGTGGCACACACCTTTAATCTTAGCACTCAGGAAACAGAGGCAGGTGGATCTCTGTGAGTTTGAAATCAGCCTGCTCTACATAGTCTAGGAGAGCCAGGGCTATGGAGATGTTTTCTTTCTTTTCTTTTTTGTTTTTAATATTTTTTATTTTAAATTTTATTAATTACACTTTATTCACTTTGTATCTCCCAATAAACCCTTCCCTCCTTCCCTGCCAATCTCACTTTCTCTCCCCCTTCTCCATGCATGCCTGTCCCCAAGTCCACAGAAAGAGGAGGTCTTCCTCTCCTTCCTTCTGATCCCAGTCTATCAGATCTCATCAGGAGTGGCTGCATTGTCTTCCTATGTGGCCTGGTAAGGCTTCTCCCCCGTCAGGGGGAGGTGATCAAAGAGCAGGCCAATCAGTTCATGTCAGAAGCAGTCCCTATTCCCATTACTATGGAACCTAATTGGACACTGAACTGTCATGGGCTACATCTGTGCAGGGGTTCTAGGTTATCTCCATGCATGGTACATGTTTGGAGTATGAGTCTGAGGAAAGACTTCTGTGCTCAGATTTTTTTGTTCTGTTGCTCTCCTTGTGGAGTTCCTGTCCTCTCCAGATCTTACTATTTCCCTCTTCTTTCATAAGATTCCATGCACTCTGCCCAACAGTTGGCCATAAGTCTCAGCATCTGCTTTGATACCTTGCAGGGCAGAACCTTTCAGAGGCCCTCTGTGGCAGACTCCTAATTTGTTTCCTGTTTTTTTCTTCTTCTGATGTCCTCTTTGCCTTTTAGGATGGGGATTGAGTATTTTAGCCAGAGTCCTCCCTCTTGATTAGTTTTTTTAGGTGTACAGATTTTATTAGTTTTATCCTATACTATATGTCTATATGAGTGGGTATATACCATGTGTGTCTTTCTGCTTCTGGGATACCTCACTCAGGATGATCTTTTCCAGTTCCCACCATTTACCTGCAAATTTCATGATTTCCTTGTTTTTTATTGCTGAGTAATATTCCATTGTGTAAATGTACCACAATTTCTGTATCCATTCTTCAGTTGAGGGGCATCTGGTTTGTTTTCAGCTTCTGGCTATTACAAATAGAGCTGCTACAAACATGGTTGAGCAAATGTCTTTATTGTGTACTTGAGCCTCTTTTGGATATATGCCTAGAAGTGGTATAGCTGGATCTTGAGGAAGCGCTATTCCTAGTTGTCTGAAAAAGTGACAGATTGATTTCCAGAGTGGTTGTACAAGTTTACATTCCCACCAGCAGTGGAGGAAGGTTCCCCTTTTTCCACAACCTCTCCAGCATGTGTTGTCACTGAAGTTTTTGATCTTGGCCATTCTGATGGGTGTAAGGTGAAATATTAGGGTCGTTTTGATTTGAATTTCCCTGATGGCTAATGAGGTTGAGCATTTCTTTAAGTGTTTCTCTGCCATTCAGTATTCCTCTATAGAGAATTCTCTATTTAGCTCTGTTCCCCATTTTTTAATTGGATTACTTGATTTGTTGCTGTTTAACTTCTTTAGTTCTTTATATATTCTGAATACTAGCCCTCTGTCAGATAGAGGGTTGGTGAAGATTCTTTCCCAATCTGTAGGCATTCGTTTTGTTTTGATGACAGTGTCCTTTGCTTTATAGAAGCTTTTCAGTTTCATGAGGTCCCATTTATTGATTGTTGATCTTAGAGCCTGTGCTGTGTGTTCTGTTCAGGAAGTTGTCTCCTGTGTCAATGAGTTCAAGGCTCTTCCCCACTTTTTCTTCCAACCGATTTAATGTGTCTGGTTTTATGTTGAGGTCTTTGATCCACTTGGACTTTAGTTTTGTGCAGGGTGATAAGTATGGATCTATTTGCATTTTTCTACATGTAGACATCCAGTTAGACCAGCACCATTTGTTGAAGATGCTATCTTTTTCCCATTTTATGGTTTTGGCATCTTTGTCAAAACTCAGGTGTCCATAATTGTGTGGTTTATTTCTGGGTCTTCTATTCAGTTTCATTGATCCACCATTCTGTTTCTATGCCAATACCATGCAGTTTTTATTACTGTTGCTCTATAGCACAGCTTGAGATCAGGGATGGAGATACCTCTAGAAGATCTTTTATTGTAGAGGATTGTTTTAGCAATTCTTGTTATTCCATATGAAATTGAGAATTTTTCTTTCAAGGTCTGTAAAGGATTGTGTTGGTAATTTGATGGGAATTGCGTTGAATCTGTCGGTTGCTTTTGGTAAGATGGCCATTTTTACTATGTTAATCTGCCAAAGCATGAGCATGGGAGATCTTTCCATCTTCTGATTCTTCTTCTAATTCTTTGTTCAGAGACTTCAAATTGTTTTCATACAAGTCTTTGACTTGCTTGGTTAGGGTCACACCAAGGTGCTTTATGTATTTTGTGGCTATTGTCAAGGGTGTTGTTTCCCTAATTTCTTTCTCAGCCTTTTTGTCTTTTGTATACAGGAGGGGTACTGATTTTTTTTGAGTTAATTTTGTATCCATCCACGTTGCTGAAGGTGTTTATCAGTTGTAGGAGTTCCCTGGTAGAATTTTTGGGTTACTTAGGTATACTATCATATCATATGCAAATAGTGAACCTTTGACTTGTTCCTTTCTGATTTGTATCCCCTTGATCTCCTTCAATTGTCTTATTGCTTTAGCAAGGACTTCCAGAACTATGTTGAAGAGATATGGAGAGAGTGGGCAGCCTTGCCTTGTCCCTGATTTCAGTGGGATTGATTTAAGTTTCTCTCCGTTTAGTTTGATGTTGGCTATAGACTTACTGTATATTGCCTTTACTATGTTTAAGTATGTGCCTTGTATTCCTGATCACTCCAATACTTTAAACATGAATGGATGTTGGATTTTTTCAAATGCTTTTTCAGCATCTAGGGAGATTATCATGTGTTGTTTTTTTTTTTTTTTCTTTCTTTCTTTCAGTTTGTTAATATGGTGGATCACATTGATAGATTTCCGTGTATTGAACCATCCCTGCCTACCCGAATGAAGCCTATTTGGTCATAGTGGATGATATCTTTGATGTGTTCTTGTATTTGGTTTACAAGTATTTTGTTGAGTATTTTTGCATCAATGTTCATAAGGGAGATTGGCCTGAAATTCTCTTTTTTTGTTGGTTCTTTGTGAGGTTTAGGTATCAAGGTGACTGTGGCTTCATAGAATGAGTTTGGTAGTGTTCCTTCTGTTTCTATTTTGTGGAATTTCTAGGAGAGCCAGGACTATAGAGATGTTTTCTTAAAAAAAAAAAAAGTGCAGTTTTATAGGATCTGACACCCTCTTCTGGCCTCAGTGGACATCAGGCATTCATGCTATATACATGCAGGTAACACTCATACATATAAAATGAAGTTAAATCAGTATTAAAAAGAAATACAGTGGCTGTGGGCCCCCCCCCTGCAACATTCAATGTGGAGCCCTCTCTGCCTATTCCCTACTTGCCTGATCCACCTGGGGCACAGCCAGCAGAGAGGCCTGCAGGGCCCCAGGAACATTTAGGTCCACCTGAGGCATAGCTACCAGCGGTGAGCAGCAGGCTCTTCCCTGAGCTTCATTGTCAGTCCCAAGGCTCTGCCTAAGTCCCTGAGGAGTCCTTCATCAGGAACATTTGGCCAACAAATTAAGGGAATCCTAGAGACGAAAATCCTTTCTTAGAGAACAAGAACAACAGACACAAGCATCACCAACAGAATATAAGGGATGGAAGAGAGAATCTCAGTTGTAGAAGATACGGTAGAAGAAATTGATACAACAGTCAAAGAAAATGTTAAATCTAAAAAATTTCTGACATAAAACATCTAGGATATCTGGGATACTGTGAAGACCTAACCTAAGAATAACAGGAATAGAAGAAGGTGAAGATGAATAGCTTCAAGGACCAGAAAATATTTTCAACTAAATCATAGAGGCAGATTTTCCCAATCTAAAGAAAGAGATGCCTATAAACATACAAGAACACCAAATAGATTGGACAAGAAGAGAAAATCCTCCCGCCATATGATAATCAAAACACTAATTCCATGGAACAAAGAAAGGATATTAAAAGCTATAAGGGGAAAAAAGACCAAGTAACTTACAAAGGCATACCTATCAGAATTACACCCAGCTTCTCAACAGAGACTCTAAAAGCTAGAGGGGCCTAGACAGATAGATGTCTTGCAGCCTCAAAGAGACCACAGATGCCAACCTAGACTACTGTACCTAGCAAAACTCCGAATTACTGTAGATGGAGAAAACAAGGTATTTTAAAACAAAACCAAATTTAAACACTATCTATCCACAGATCCAGCCCTGCAGAAAATACTGGAAGGAAAACTCTAACCCAAGGAGGTTAACTACCTCCAAGAAAACACAGGAAAGAAATAATTCCACACCAGCAAAACAAAAGGGAAGCACACACAAACATTATCACTACCAACATCAAAATAACAGGAACTAACAGTCATTGGCTATTTATATCTCTTAACATCAATGTACTCAGTTCCCCAATAAAAAGATACAGGCTAACAGTAAATGCAAAATCAGGATCCATCATCCTGCTGCATACAAGAAACACACCATATATAAACATATATAAACGTTACCTCAGAGTAAAAGGATGGGCAAAGGTTTTCCAAGCAAACTGACCCAAGAAGCAAGCTGCAGTAGCTATTCTAATATTTAATAGACCTTCAACCAAAATTAATCAAAAGAGACAGGGAAAGACATTTTATACTTATCAAAGGAAAAATCCCCTAAGATGATGCCTCAATTCTGAACAACTATGCTGCAAATGCAAGTGCACTCATATTTTAAAAGAAATATTACTAACGCTTAAGTCACAGGTAAAACATCACACATTAATAGTAGGAGACTTCAACACCCTACTCTCACCAATGGACAGGTCATCGAGACAGAAACTAAACTGAAAAAATGAAACTAACCTATGTTATGAATCATACGGATTTAACAGACATCTATAGAACATTCTACCCAAACACAATAGAAAATATCTTCTTGGCATCTCATGGGACCTTCTCCATAGTTGGTCACAACAGATACAAGAAAATTGAAATAACCGCTTGTATTCTATCAGACCACTATAGATTAAAGCTGGATTTCAATAACAGGAGCAACAAAAAGCCTACAAAAATTTGTGGAAACTGAGCAGTTCAATTACTGTGTCAGGGAGGAAGTAAATTAAAAGAGTTCTGAAAATTCAATGAAAATGAAGGTACAACATAAACTGATAGGATACCATGAAAGCAATTTTAAGAATAAAGATCATAGATAGCACCGAGTGCCTTCATAAAGAGTGGAGAGAGCTTATACTATTAAGTCACCTGAAAGCTCTAGAACAAAAAGAAGCAAACACACCCAATCAAACTCAGGTCTAAAATCAATAAAGTAGAAACAAAGAGAACAATACAAAGAATCAACAAAAGCAAGAGCGAGTTCTTTGAAAAAATCAACAAGGTAGACAAACCTTTAGCCAAACTAACCAAAAGGCAAAAGAGACATTATTCAAATTAACAAAATCAGAAATAAAAAGGGAGACATAACAATAGACACTGAGGAAATCCAGAGAATAATTTGGTCTTACTCAAAAACCTGTCCTCCACAAAATTGGAAATGTAAATGAAATGGACAACTTTCTTGATAGATACCATTTACCTAAGTTAAATCAAGATTGAGTAAACTGTTTGAATAGTCCTATAATCCCTAAGGAAATAGAGGCAGTCATTAAAAGTTTCATTATGTTTCAATGCAGAATTCTACCAGACCTTCAAAGAAGAGTTAATATGAATACTCTTCGAACTATTCCCACAAAATAGAAACAGAAAAAACATTACTAAAGTCATTTTATTAGGCCACAGTCACGCTGATAGATAAACCACACAAAGACCCAACAAAGAAAGAATTTCAGACCAGTTTCCCTTATGAACATTGATGCAAAAATACTGAATAACATAGTCACAAACTGAATTCAAGAACAGATCAAAAACATCATCTTCCATGATCAAGTAGGCTTCATGTGAAGGATGCAGGGATGGTTTAATATAGAACCATCAACATAATCCAACATGTAAACAGCTTGGTCAACATGTGGGTCCCCTAACAATGGGAGTGAGGGCTGTCTCTGACTCCGTTGCCTGCCCCTGGATCCCTTTTTCCTGGCAGGGTTTCTTTGTAGGCTTCAGTGTGAGAGGATGTGCTTAGTCCTGCTGTGACTTGTGCCAGGCTGGTTTGATACTGTTGGAGTTGTCCCCTCTCTGAGAAAAAGAAGAGGGTGGCACAGGGGAAGGGACTGTGAAGCTGGGACTGGAATGGGAGGAGGGAGGGCCCTGGAATCAGGGTTTAAAGAGATTAAATTAATAAATAAGAAAAATACAGGGGAGAAAAGATCAAGGAGGGTAGGTGGTGTTCACCTCTGGCATGCTTGTGAACACATGGGTACAAACATTTACATATGACTCATCCACACAGAAAAGTTCAGATTCTCTACTCAGGGAACCTGGTAAGTCTTAATGCTCCCTGCCTGTTCATCTCCCTTTACCCCCATGTACTTTCACTAGCGTATAATTTATTATTAACCAGGTTATTCAGCATGAGTTACAATAGAGATTTAAGTCTGTAAGCTTGGACTATTACAGGATAAAAGTTGGAAAAGCTTTAGTTACCTACAGGATCATTTGTTGTATGTTAATTTTATTTAGTAACTTGAAATTTGTTGTCTTTTTGTTTTTGCTAAATTTTACTTGTTTGAAATTCATTTATTGTGAGTGTGCTTTGTCAGGTGTCTGATTCAGAAATCTGTCTCAGCATGTTGTAAAACCTGTTTTAAAAACAGGACTGAGCCCCACAGTGTCACCAAAAGGTTATTGACAGTGGAAAACTATGAAGTGGGTTTGTAGAGAACATACATGCCTTACCAAAGGAGATTTTTTTTAAACAGAAAATTAAGGTTTTATTTTGTAGATCTATATATCTAAGATTTACAGAATAATCACTTAGCTAATAGTTGTTGGCTATCTGACACTTATTTCTACGTGTTGCTCACTAAGTCAGTTTCGGTGTGGGGGCTGCTGAGGTGGGAAAGCAGGTAAAGGTACTTGCCTTGCAAGTCTGATGACCTGAGCTCTACTCCACAACGCAAGAGAAGTTAGGAGAAGCCTGCCTCACAAACAGTGTGCACATGTACACGCACAGTAAGAGTAAATTAAAATGTAAAAGAGCTTAAAAACAAGAACATCTTTTAGATCATCTTCTTTTGAGGCAGACAATGGTATTTTTATCAAGATTTTCTTTTTGTCTTTTAGATACCGTTCTTCTCATTCATTCATTCATTCATTCATTCATTCATTCATTCATTCATTCATTCATTGTGAATGCCCTGTGCGTGTGTGCGCGCACGTGCAGACGTCCCGTGTGTGCTGTGGTGCACATGTCCATATCAATGGACAACTTGCTAGACTCCATTCTCTTCCTTCTATCATGTGGGTCCTAGAGTTTGAACGCAAGTTGGTCATGCTTTGGGGCTGAGGCTGTTGCTGACCCTCAGGATTATTATTTACATGTGACCATATAAGTACTCTCTAATGGTTTGGGTCATTATAATCTGTTCACATTCTTATATATACTCGTGGAGATTTAGAAGACAAGATATTTATTTGGACTGATAATTGGAATTTTTTTAAAATAAGAGGCTGAGTAGAATAAAAAGGAGGATAAAATTTGCTTTCTAATATTTGTACCATTTATTGTAGCTTATATGATGGGATGTTATAATTAGTTTGCAAAGTGTATACATTTGTCTTGAGAAAACAGACATCTTGGGGATGTAATGTTGTAAACAGACCTTTAGCAGAATCATTTGGGAAAATCTTGAGTAAAGATATGCTTAAAGTGAACTGATCACCCCACAGACCTCTAAGACAACCCAAACAGGAGATTTTAAGTCAGTAAGGGGCTTCCATTAAATCAATCAATCAATCAATCAGTCAATCAGTCAGTCACAACAATAACAAAAACAAAGCAAAAACAGTGGTGAGAGAGAATTATACCTGACTTCAGAAGAGGTAACTTTGCATCTCTGAATACATATGAAGTTGAGAATTGACAATGTAATCTTATGACAATCAGGTAGCTTTTTTTTGTTTTGTTTTGTTTTGTTTTCAGCAAAACCTAACTAATTGTATTACTGTCTTCAGTTGTTTTCCACATTAAAAGAATCTATAACTATCTTCTTACTGGATTGAATTTTAAATTGGAAGGTTAATTGTAATTGACCTGTACTATCTGCTGTTTTCTATAGTATTGTTTGTTGGTCACAGAAACTGTAGTGGCTGAGTGGACACATGCATTCTCCCTGCCTTTCTAAGTGAAGGCAGCCAAAGTTTAAAAGAGCTTTTGAGGCTTCTCCAGTAGAGATAGTGGCTGTGGGAGCCAGGGTTTGAATCCAGATCTCTGCTTTTTGTGAGCTTGCTCTTTTCTACCTGTTTGGTGATTTTACAGTAATTTTGAAATGTACTTTGCCTGGATTTGGCCAGTTAAAAGGTAGTCATTGATGCATTAGTAAAGGTAATAAAATAATTTTTTTCTGCAGCTATCAAGAATACAGGCATTAAGTAAATCCTGCTTTAAATCCTAGAGGCTCTTACCTCACACTTGAATTTGATAATAATTTTATTATATTTGAATTCTGGCATGTTCAAGAAGCCTGCGTGTTCCCAAGAATGGCATGTAATATTTGTGATGTTTAGCTGCAGATTTGTATTGTGGTTGCTTTTCTCCCCTTGATTTCCCAGAGCTCCTGGGTGGTTTTTGAGGGTGCTGATTTGTAATGACTGCTCTGCCCAGTAGCTGTTTAATACAGAATCAGAAATGCTGTCTATAGCAGTGCTGTCCTATGACCAGGAAAGTGTCTTGTTGTCAGCTGCTGTCAGTCTGAAGTCTTTGTGGGGCTGAAGAACTGTCTGTCTTACATTGAATTTGAATATAAGAATGATGTAGATTTTGCAATACTTACAAGCTGTGACATCTGACATGTTTTAATAAGTATTATTTCTGTGTGATTAATCCTAATGTTGGCTTAACATTTAATGAGCTTGTCTTGATGTTAATTTGATCTTATAAAAATGAATGGTTTAAAATTGTCATTTCTTTTCAGCCATTTGTTAGCAACAGTAATTGACACTAGCTCCTTGATAGAAACTAGAAAAAAACTGACCTGTTACTTTGTGAATGAGTTAGTTTCTATTATATATTAATTATAAAGATGAAATTTCCAAAACTGAAAAATTCTGAAACTTACAAAATTTACTTTTCTTAGATAATTTTAACTTTTAAGAATATTTAAATATTGTATTCATCTAAAAACAACTTCTGTATTATGACAACTGATTTTTGTTTACTTAACAGAACCTGCTGCTAAAATTGGAATGAGGAAGGGTGTAATCTAAGTATAGTCATACACCACTTACTTTGCAAATATGCAGAGTGCTGTGTATGCATGTTGTTAGACTCCTTCTAGATGGTGGAAATGAAGTCATTTACATGTTTTTCTCTCTGTACAGCTTAAAATGACGAATGTGTAATTTCAATGGAATAAATGGCGTCCAAAGTCACAGATGCTATAGTCTGGTATCAAAAGAAGGTGAGTTGATTGTCAAAGTTCATTTTTTTTTAAGCGTTTGAATTCCACAAATTGTTGCATATTTTTTGCTATCAATTTAAGCCAGATATTGCCTAAAGTAAAGACTCGATAGATTTTTGGGGATTTTAAGTGGAAGAGGAAGATTATATTATTGCGATTTTCTTTGTTCTTATATTATCTTTAAGCAAATTAGAAAAATAGTGCCTAAAACATTGTCTTCTAGTTTTTACGCTACTATATTAAAGTAGCTAGATTAATCACTGTCAGTTATAATTTATGGCAAGTCTCCAGGGTTATTTATATCAGTAGAATTTACAAAAATATTCCAAGTTTTGTTGCTTTCTTTTCTTTCATTTTTAACTAAAGGAAAGCTAGATTATCAGAACTTAGCTTTTGTCAAAAGTCTAACAGCCTTAGTTTTTTTAGTTTTTATTTTAGTTTTTCGTGTTTGTGATAAATTTGTAGTTTGTTGTTACACATTAAGACATTTCCTTTAACGCCTGTGAATACCCATTATTGAGCACATGGCTTTGTGCTTAAGAGGCAAATATTCAACCATTGAGCCACATATTCAATCATTAAAAACACAGTTTCAGTCCTCAGTCTTTTATTAAAAATACAATTACATATTTAAGCTTTTTCAGTGTAAAGGAAACCAGGCAAGTTTTAATTTTTTTGAATTGGTAATATGATAATTGAAACGTTTTAAAAATGGGCCAAATCTGAGAATATAGTCTGTTTGGGGATATGTTATTTGGTTCTTGGTAAAATATCCCACAGATATATAGTATGTTTTCTACATGAAGTTCTTAATTGGAAATATTGATATTGATATGTAATTGGCTCAATCTTCTCTGGTTTTGTATTAGTGCTACCTATTAAAGTTCTAATCAGCTTAAACATAAAATTCTCTAAGAAACTGGAAATAAAAAAAAACTAGATAAATCTGTATATGCATAGGAGCACAAAAACATACACACATGATACAGGTACTTGCCTTCTAAATTTGCCTTCTAAAAATATTTTTAGTCAGGTGTGTTGGTTCACTCTTTTGAACCCAGCATTTGGGAGGCAGAGGTAGGCAGACCTCTGTGAGTTCTCTGCCAGCCTGGTTTATAGAGTGAGTTCCAGGACAACCATGGCTATATAATGAGACACCCTCTCATTTTGATATTCAGTCACATGAATACCTTCAGAAATTACTGCTTTAAGGCTTATTATTAAACTCCCAACACTGTAGTACCCTTTTCTGTCTATACCTATATCCTTCAGTTTCTGTTCCTCAGAGGCAGCTATTTTTAATTCTTTATAGCTCACTGGCTCTCAAAATAAAGTCCTTTATGTCTTCATTTTTATAGGAGTTTCAGGAGAGGGATTGCAAATGCAGGTGTGAGATACTAGTTTTCATCATTACTTTTGGAAGATATTGCCCTTTGTGGATAGCATCTAGTTAAGCAATGTCATACAGTACTCTAAATTAAGATTGGCAAACCTTTTCTATAAAGGACTAGATAACAAGTATTTTAGTTTCTGAAGTTTGTAAAGTTGTTGTTACAGCTACTCAGCTCTACCATTGTTATAAAAGCAGTTGTGAGACAATGTTATGGATGTGTGGCCGTGCTTGCCTTCTCATAAAACTTTTCTTAAAAAAAACAAGGAAGCATGAAATTTGCAGGTGAATGGTGGGACCTAGAAAAGATAATTTTGAGTGAGGTATCCCAGAAGGAGAAAGACACACACGGCATATACTCACTTATATAGACCTATAAGATATTGTAAACATACTGAAATCTATACACATAAAGAAGATAAACAAGAAAGAGGACCTGGGGTAAGATGATCAATCCTCACTTAGAAAGACAAATGAGATGGGTATTGGATGTAGGAGAAAACAAGTAACAGGACAGGAGCCTACCACTTAGGGCCTCTGAAAGACTCTACCTAGCAGTGTACCAAAGCAGATACTGAGACTCAAAACCAAACCTTTGGCAGAGTGCAGGGAATCATATGAAAGAAGGGGAAGTTAGTATGACTTGGAGAGGACAGGAACTCCACAAGGACCAAATATATCTGGGCACAGGGGTCTTTTATGGGACTGTTTCTCCAACCAAGGACTATGTATGGATATAACCTAGAACCCCTGCTCGGATGTAGCCCATGGTAGCTCAGTATCCAAGTGGGTACCCTAGTAAGGGGAAGAGGGACTATTTCTGACATGAACTCAATGGCTGGCTCTTTTCTCTCTCTCTCTCTCTCTCTCTCTCTCTCTCTCTCTCTCTCTCTCT
>NW_026592118.1:16303219-16308718 GCF_907164565.1 Psammomys obesus
CACACACACACACACACACACACACACACACACACACACACACACACACCGAGAGCCGCCTTGCTAGGCCACAGAGGTGGGCTTTGCAGCCAGTCTTGAAGATACCTGATAAACCAGGGTCAGATGAAAGGTGAGAAGGTCCTCCCCTATCAGTGGACTTGGAAAGGGGCAAAGAGGAGATGAGAGTGGGATTGGGAGGGAATGAGAGAGGGGTATACAGCTGGGATACAAAGTTAATAAACTGTAACTAATATTAAAAAAATAAAAATAAAAAAACACTTGTTGACACCTTAGTTGCTAATCAGTGCTTGAATACATACAGTCTCCCATCACACAGTGCAATAGTACTGTTTAAGTAACATTGTCTACTTGTCTTTCCTTGGTCATTGTATTGTAATGTTACTTCTTGATTTATGATTATGATAAATGGTTTCTTTTGGTTTTGTTTTTTAACAAGCTCTCCCTAAGCGTTGTACTATTGATCAGTGACTGAAAGTTCTGATTAAATGTGTTCATTACGTACATGGCTGTGTTTTAAAGGTGTTTGTGTGTATAAGAGAGATTTATAGCAGTGCCCTATAATATGGTTTATTTTTTGTTTTTTTTTTTTGTTTGTATGTTTGTTTTTCAAGACAGAGTTTCTCTGTGTAGCCCTGGCTGTTCTGGAACTCGCTTTGTAGACCGGGCCAGCCTGAAATTCAGAGAGATCTGCCTGCCTCTGCCTCCTAAGTACTGGGATTAAAGGTAAGGCCCTATAATATTTTTGTAATATTTCCAGTGTATGTGACTTGTTTTTTGACTTGTTTTTTCACAATCTTCTTTGAAGCCTCTAATGAAATGTATTTGTGTTGCAGTCATTCACATTTATTCTTTATTTTGCTTCTTAGGAATGATTTTTTTTTTTTTTAGAATTGCATGTGCTGCTGCATGCTGAAATACATAGCTTCAAAGTTCCCCTCACAGGTCTTCGTTCAGACAGATTTGTTTTTGAAAGAGTCTTTTAGAAGTGCTTATAATACTTCAGAAACCCTCAGAACTTGATACTTGCTGATTATTTGAGCACAGGTAAATGATTACCTTTAAGCTCCAATTACCACTTTTTAAAAGATTGGCCAGATAATGGTTCTCAGCATATTTTCAATCATGAATTCCTCTGAAATAGTGACAAAAGCTAAGAATGTAATTTTTGGGAAAAATGTATATAACATTTTTACATATGAAATATCACATTTCTTTTGCAGTGCTGGATATGTCCTAGATTATATAACTTAAACATATTAATTTTTCAACAGTTTGCTTTAAGTAGGATTCAGTTTACCCTGTTGCTACTCCAAGTAACCTCCTCATTTCCTTGGAGGGTTGTTTGTTCCACTACCTCAGAGTCACACTTGTCTCATGGAAAATGATGCCATTTTCATGTTTTTAAGTACTAGAGATGGATTAGCTCCAAAGGCCATTACTCAGCTCATGAGCTCTTTTGAACTTTTACTCTAATATCACATGTGAAATTTCCAGAAGGAAATGAAACAAAACATTTTAAACTATAATCAATGTTTACAGATAAACAAATAAAATTATATGTGAGGGATCCTTATCTCTGTATGGTTTGCTTTGATATTTTTTTAAATATACTTTTTACTTTATTTTTTTCTTTTTTGAAACAGGGTTTTTCTGTGTAGCCCTGGCTCCTCTGGAACTCGCTGTAGACAGGGCTGCCCTCGAACTCACAGAGATCTACCTGCCTCTGCCTCCTAAGTGCTGGGATTAAAGGCGTGTACCACCATGCCTGTCTCTACTTTGGTATTTTTAAAGTTCTTTACAGACTGGTTTTTAAACTTTATTTAATGTTATATAGTCATCATAGTCATGAACAATTTGCAAGTTCCAATTGTTAAAAAAATAGTTTTTGGTTATCTTGAAGGAGCAGCTTATGCAACACAAATAATAATAGAAGAGAAACCAGACAGTTGCAGGTTAATAATGGATGGTTGAATGTTTGTTAAGACAAAGCTATTCTTTCATGTTTGTCTTTCTTATGTCTGAAGTGGGAGACTTATTTATTTTTCTGAATGAATCCTAAATATCAACCTGAAGATAATAGACAGAATAAATATTACTTAAAAGTCTATTGATAATAAGGTTCTATGAATATACAGATGAAATTAGAAAAAATAAAGTTGACTTTAGGAGATAAATGTATAAAACAAGATTGATGTATAAATACCCCCTAAAGTAATAGCAAAGGAAAACAGTGCTAATCTGTGGGAATTAAAAACTTTAGGAAGTGATAAAACAGGATCGGATGAATGGGGAGGAGGCCCCCCCATCAGTGGACTTGGAAAGGGACATGGTGGAGATAAGGGAGGGAGGGTGAGATTGGGAGGGAATGAGGGAGCGGGACACGGCTGGGATACAGAGTTAATAAAATGTAACTGATAAGAAAAAATAAAATTAAATTAAAAAAATAAAATAAAGATAAAAACAAACAAACAAAAAAGACTTTAGGAAGAACAGTGACCAACAATAAAGCATACTTGAAATTTTGTGGTTGTTTTAAATATTCATTTTTATGTGTGTATGTGTCTCTGTGTGTTTTCGTGTGTGCATGCTCTTGTCCTTGTCTGTATTCCACGTGTGATAACTATGAAGGCCTTGAAAAAAGCTCATTGGACCCCCTTTATGTGGTTTTGAGTTACTTGATGTGTGTGTTGGTAACCCAGCTTGGCTCTTCTGCAGCTCATACACTTTTAACTGCTAAGCAATCTTTCCAATCCCCCAGATGAATGCTTTGTGGCTTTTTATTGTTAGCAAGGAGTGGGATTCATTCATTAGCTTAAATGAACTATCCTGAGCATCATGATTGATTGAGAACTGATGTTGATTATAAATATCTGGGAACTTTAACTTCTCTGCTTCCTTAGTTAAGTCATGATGTGTGCACATGTGCCATGTCCGTGCACATGTGCCCAGGCATGAGTGAGTGTCTTCATGAGCATATATAAGTACAGGTGCAAGGCATTTCACACTGGTTAATTTGTACAACGTCATGTAGATGACTAAGAAGTATTAAGTTTGTTGTCAGTTCCCAAAACTATTGCTATGATTTATCTTTTACATAAACCTTATATTATCATATTTTGTGCCCAAAAAACTAACTTGACTTTCTAATACCGAGTTGGATAAGAATAAATAAATAAGGAAACAGTTCTTTTCCCCCCAGGCTCTACTTGAAGAGATGCTGTTGCAAAGAGATCACCTTTGGAGGATGGGATCTTTCTTGTGTCAGGATTTTCATAAGATGAACCCAACACAAAATCTTTTAAGAGGGGGTAGTGTATTGTCTTCACAGCTTACACATGCAGAGGGGTGAAGTGCTCCTGAGGAGTGACTGGACCCAGTTCCAGAGGCCACCGTGTGTGTCTGCTGCGTTCTCTTCAGCTTCTCTAGAGCTACCAGTTCTTTTTACCACAGAAGATTCGATATATATTATGGGACCAAGCTGGACGCATTTCTAGACTCTTCTTTTTCTCTGAGAAGAAAGGACATATGGAAGGCTGGGATACATTGGGCTTTCAATCCAAGACTTTTCTCCCTGTTGTAAGAGCTTCAACTTGGCTTTTAAAATTTCCCAAGACAGAGGATGTCCTCCCCAATCAGTGGACTTGGAAAGGGGCAGGGAGGAGATGAGGGAGGGAGGGAGGGAGGGAGGGAGGGAGGGAGGGAGGGAGGAAGGTTTGAGAGGGAATGAGAGATCAGATAAAGCTGGGATACAGAGTTAATAAAATGTAACTAATAATAAAAATAAAAGAAAAGAAAAAAAGAAAAAAAAGAAAATACCTTTTCTGATAATATTTAAAAAGTGGGTGTTAAGACCACAGTGCACTCCCTTAATAAGCTGCCAGATTTGGTAGCTCTTTACATTTATAACGAACATTATGTCCTCTTTCCTTTTTAATATATATTTTTAATTTTATGTGTCATGTATGTACATGTATTTATGTGTGTGCTTAGTACCCATAGAGGTCAGAAGAGGGTGTCAGTTCCCCTGGAACCAAAGTTACAGGCAGTTGTGAATCATGTGGGTAGAACTGAATTTAGGTCTTCTTCAAAAGCAACAAAGTAAGAAACCACTGAGCCTTCTCTCCAGTCCTGTATCCTCTTTTGAAAATAAATCACTTTGCTGGGCATAGTGAGATATGTCTAATCCCAGCACTTGAGAGGCAGAAGGCAGATCTTCCAGGCCAGCCAAGGTTATATAATGAAACTGTCTAAAAATAAATAAAAGAAGTACAAAAATTAAAAAAATTCCCAAGACAAACAAGAGGAGGAATAGGTAAAGTCAGGGAGGAAACCTCAGTTACTTCAAACTGATGATGCATTCTATTTCCCTGCCAGTGACTGTTTAGACCAGAGCATGTGTCCCGATTTTGTCTAATGGAACCTGAAGGAAATCTTCTAAGAAAAGGTTTCCATTTATTAAAAAGAAAACCAACAGCAGCAAAACTAAAGCACACATAATGCTTTCTATGTACCAGGTACTTTAAAATGACTTGCCTAGCTAAGTGAATGAAATGGAGGACGTCTCATCTCTTTTGATTTCCATTAAATAAAATTGTGCTGTCATAACTTTTTATGGTGACTTTGTTTCCATAGGAATTTGCCATTAAGAGTAGCTGATTTGAATGATGATGAAATTGGGTTTTTCAGTACTTTTTATGCTACAGACGTAACCCTGGAAGTGTCCTACTTTTGATCTTCTCTTTGTAAGACAAGTTACCTTTTATTTTATATTGTTATTATTGTTTATTGAGATACCTTCCAGCCCTGACAGGCCTGGAACTTGCTGTGTCTATCAGACTGACTCAATCTGCCTTCCTCTGTTACCAAGTGCTGTGATTAAAGGCGTGAGGTACCACTTCTGGCTACCTTATTGTTATTTTTGAAAATTACTAATCACACTGTTGGATAGTAGTTCCTTGCAGCTGAAAGTGTACCTTGATATGCACATACTCAAATAGAGTATGGCTTTCTCCAGAAGAAGCGCTAAGCCACCAAGCCACAGAAAAGTGAGCATTTTGTGTTCTTGTTTGTTTGTTTTCTTTTTTCTTTTGAGACAGGGTTTCTCTGTGTAGCCTTGGCTGTCCTGGACTCACATTGTAGACCAGGCTGACCTTGAACTCAGAGATCTGCCTGTCACTGCCTCCCTGAGTGCTGGGATTACAGGTGTGCACCCCTACGCCTGGCCCATATTCTTAACACATTGAATTTTCAACGTAACTAGGGGGCTGAAGAGATGGCTTAGTGGCTAAAAGCACTTTCTGCTTTTGCAGAGCAGCAGCCAAATTTGATTCCCAGTAACCACATGCCAGCTCACAACTGGCTAACTGCAGCTCCAGGGATCCAGCACTGTTTTCTGGCATCAGTGGGTACTACACTGGCATGTGGTAGATAGATAGATAGATAGATAGATAGATAGATAGATAGATAGATAGATAGATA
>NW_026592118.1:16308728-16317743 GCF_907164565.1 Psammomys obesus
ATAGATAGATAGATAGATAGATAGATAGATAGATAGATAGATAGATACATACATACATACATACATACATACATACATACATACATACATACATACTCACACAGGCAAAACACTCAGCACATAAAATTTAAATAAAAGCAATCTTAAAAATGTTATTTTAATTAAAAACAAGTAGCTTTACAGTATGATGTGGTTGAGTGAGCAGTGTACATACATACTATATATGTAAAGATGGGGAGAGAGATGGAGTATGTGTGCACGCACACTTCCTTTGCGGGCCTCAGAGCAGTTCTTTCCTTTTACCATGTGGTTGCTAGGGATTGAACAGGAGTGGTCTTTACCCTCTGGGCTATCTTCTGTCCTCAAACACTGTTGTTTTTTGTTTTTTGTTTTTTGTTTTGTTTTGTTTTGTTTTGTTTTCCATCCATCCCACTTCTTGGTAATAACCATTTTTGGCATTGGGCTGATGAAGTGTTTTTATTTTGATTTTTTTTCCCATTTTTTAAAATTTAAATTTAATTTTTTTCTTCACAATTTATTCATTATATATCCTGATTGAAGCCCCCTCCCTAAACTCTTCCCAGTCCCACCTTTCCTCCCTCTTCCCCCCAATCCCCTAATCTGTAGTCCACTGAAAGGGGGAGTTCTCTACTATTGTCATCTGCCCATAGCTTGTTAAGTCTCATCAGGACTGCCTGGATCCTCTTCCTCTGTGGCCTGGTTAGGTGACATCATCAAGGGCAAGTGACCAAAGAGCAGTCAACTGAGTTCATAATAGAGGCAGCCCCTGATCCCCTCCCTCAGAGATCCACATGGAGACTGAGCTGCCATTCAGCCACATCTGAGCAGGGGTCTTTGTCCTCTCCATGCATGGTCCTCCGTTAGTGCATCAGTCTCTGCAGGAAGTCCCGGGCTCAGATCTTTTAGCTTTGTTGGTCTTCTTGTGGTGCTCTTGTCCCTTCCAAGTCTCTCTATTCCCACCCTTCTTTTCTTTCATAAGACTCCCTACGCTCTGCCCAAAGTTTGGCCCTGAGTCTCAGCATCTGCTTCAATCCCCTGTTGGGTGGAGCCTTTCAGGGGAGCCTATATAGTAGACTCCCATCCTGTTTCCTTTTTTCCACTGCTTCTGGTATCTATCCTGTTTGCCATTCTGAATGAGATTTAAGCATCCTCCCTGGGGTCCTCCATAGTGATTAGCATCTTTAGGTCTGTAGATAGCAGCTATTCTAGATTATATGGCTAATATCTGCTTATAAGTGTTAAGACTACTATCAGTCAACTTCTGATAGGATATAAAAAGAAATTAAAATAGGAACATGATGCTCCATGCTTGGGCATTTTCTCACCTTGACCTTTGAGCAATTTAGTCAGAATAGCTGATCTCCTTTTATAAAAGAGGAGTGTGTGTGTGTGTGTGTGTGTGTGTGTGTGTGTGTGTGTGTGTGTATACACACATACCAGAGCATATGTGGAGGTCAGAGGACAACGTCAGTAATTGGTTCTCCCCTTCCACTATTATTGAGTTTTCAGTATGCAGCTGAGGTTATCATTCTTCCCAGGCAAGTGCTTGTGCCTGCTGAGCCACACAGCTGCTCTGAAGGCTTGTCTTTTGTTGAAGTTGGTGTAGATCACATTTTTAACTTGTACAAGAAAGAATGCTGACTGTACATTGACATGCTGTATATGTTTATATGTGTTATTTTTTAAGGAATCTAACATTCAGAAAGTTATACTGAAGATATCAGTTCGGTGATTGTTTAAAATATGACTCAGGATTTAAAAAGCGCCAAACTATTGGCTGTTAGTCCCTTTTAGTCATAGCTGTTGAAGATGATACCTGTTAAGACAGAATATCCCCTTTTCTCTCCAGATATATTATTTTAACTGAAAATAGATTGTTTGGTTTTGTTTTATTTCGACAGCTTCTCTGTATAGCCCTGGCTGTCCTGGGACTTACAGACCTGGCCTCAAACTCAGAAATCTATCTGCCTCTTTGGTCCAGGTGTACCATCATATGGGTAAAATGATTTTTTGTTGTTGTTGTTTAGTGTACGTTGATGTTTTGCCTGCATGTGTGTCTGTGTGAGGATGTCACATCCCCTGGAACAGGAGTTACAGACAGTTGTAGCTGCTATATGGGTCCTAGGAATTGAACCCTGGTCCTCTGGAAGAGTAGCTGGTGCTCTTAACCACTGAGCCATCTCTCCAGGCCAAAAATACATTTTTTAATACAATATATTCTGATATGTTTGTTTTTCCTCTAATTCCTCCTGGATCCTTCCCACTTCATACTCACCCAACTCTATACCCTTTCTTTCTCTCTCTCTCTCTCAGGATATAAGCAAGCATATTGAAATAAAAATAATTACAATAAAACAGTTATTTATTTATTTTATTGTTTTTCGAGACATAGTTTCCTTATGTAGCCTTGGCTGTCCTGGAACTTGCTCTGTAGAATGGGCTGGCTTCGAACTCACAGAGATCCACCTGCCTCTGCCTCCCTGAGTGTTAGGCTGGCACCACTACCACCCAGCTAAATAAAAACATTTTAGTGAACACCAATAACAGCTTTTCTTGACTGTTTGCGTGGTTTTGGCTAAGTTGCTTAACGTTTCTGCATTTTGCTCTTTATGGATATAAAGGCGTGGCGATACCGTCTTTCGTATTTATAGATTAATTGATAGTCTGTGTAAACTGGTAGTGTGGTGACAAATGTGCTGCATCTTCTGTAAAGGTGGCCTCCCCTGTTGTCACGACTACTTCATGTTGGCCAGATATTGTCAGAGGGATTGCTGTTCCAGAATTGCTGCAGTCCTTTTAGACACTTAAGGCTATCACGAAGCTAAAAATGAGCCTTTCTTGTGAATGAGAGCTCGGAAGTATCAGACACTGAGTTGATGTTCGCTTTCCAGCTTACACGGCAAAGTCATGATTAAGTGTCATTTTAAAACCTAAATTGTCTGTTTCAGTTACTGGTCATGACTGTTTAAAAATAAGATTTGTCTTGGCAGAAATAGTTTAGTTAATGTAGTTGTTATAATATTTGTCTTTTTTCCCTCTATTTTTGTCAAAATTTTTGATTTTTTTTATCCACATCCACCAATTTAGGTATCTCTAGCCTTTGGGTTTCAGCTTTATTAGTTTACAAGGAAAACAAGAGATACGGTCATGAGTTTGAGGTTGAGGTATCTGGCCACAAGTACACTTCTAGGTCTAGGTTGAGAGCCTAATCCCAGTCACAACATGGGGACAAACCTAACTCAGATTTGCCACCTCATTCTGGAGAGCATTTTTTTTTTAAAGCTCATTTTTTAATTTATATTTTTATGGGGTGAGATATATGCCATGGTATGGGTGTGGAGGAGAGAGGACATTTTCTAGGAGTCAGGGTTCTCCTTCCATGGAGATGAAATTCAGTTCATCAGTGTTAGCAGCAAGCACCTTTTGGGCCATCCTGCTGGCTTCTGAAAAGACTTATGTGAGGGTCTTTGGGAAGTCCCCACTTTTTTTTTTGTTGTTGTTGCTGTTTTTTAAGGTCTGGTTTGCAGTATGTGTATACACATATATACATTGACTTTGACAACAGTGGTGATGGTGGTAGTGGCGATAATGAAGTAACCAACCATACTTTCATAGAATATTTTCTCCCAAGAACTTGTCTTTATATATTTATTGTCAAAATAAATATACATAAAATAATACTTATAATAAGCTGAATCTCAAGGCTGCTTGTAGAGGCTGTGCTAGAGGGTGGGAATTCTGAGAAGGAAAAGTATATTATCTCAGTAAAGTACTGATGATTCATCTTACTTCTGTAGTGTAACTTACTAAGTTTTCTCGTATTGGACCTTTACTGTGGTTGTGTTATTTTGTACTCATTTCAAGTTGAAATTCATTTAGCAATTTGTGTTTGTGTGTATGTCCACCAATGTTGTTTTTTGTTTTTGTTTGTTTGTTTGTTTTTGAGACAGTCTACCTCACTGCCTTGGAACTTGCCAAGTAGCGTAGACTGGCTGACTAGGCGGCTTCAGGGATTTTAACGTGCTGCTGTGCCTAACTGTTAGATGTGGATTCTGAGGATGCAGTGCAGGGCCTCAGTGCTTTCAAGGCAAGTACTTTAATGAACTGTTTTCCCAGACACCACTTAACTTTCCTTTTTAAATAGAACTCTAGTCAGCAGCTCAAACAATCATTTTTAAAATCAGACATTCTAACCTAGTACAATCAAGAGATAAACTAATTTGATACATGCTGAGAGATGTTGGTAGAAAAATATCAAAAGACTTTGTTTTTAGAAAGTATATCATGTTTCCAGAAAGACCAGAAAATGATTTGTACAGTAAAAGCATGGCAGTTTGTAGCACAAATAGTGTGGAGTGGCCAGACAGCATACACAGTGGAAACTGTATGAAGGTGTTCAGAGCCGAGGCTGCTGTGCGGTTGTGCGCGTGGCACCTGTGAGTGCTGTGGGAACACCTTAGATACATTATGTGTTTGACTTTGAATTAAGATTTGGTTGTCGTGTAGTCGGAAACCTTTTACTGTTGCCTGTGTTTTGTGGCTCACACTCAGTTACTTGACCCCCGGTTGAAGGAACTGGGCTTCATGGATTGGTTCTACTGACAGGTCCTTCCATGGTCTTCCTTTCTTTCCTCTTGCTGTCTTGCCTGAGGCTGTCATATTCCTATTTGAGGGTACCTTATGCTAGAATATTTTTACTAAAGAACTGACTCAGAATGGAAATGTGTATTGGTTGTGGTAGCATATGCCTATAATCTCATATTGAAACAGGAGGATACTCTGCATATTGAAACAGGAGGATACCTTGAGTTCCAGGCCATTCTAGGTTACAAAGTTCAAGGCTAGCCTGGGCTGCCCAATGAGACATTGCCCTTAAAACATCATCATCATCATCATCAACAACAGCAAAATAAAGCAAACAAACCTCAAAATCCAAACAACAAAAAGTTATTCCTGTACAGACAAAAAGAGAAAGAGAGACATTAGGGAGTTTGTCCTCTTGCCTTTTAAGAAGCCTACTGCAAAAATTTTTTGTCAGCTATATCATGAATTACAGAATTTTTCTTTTCTGTACTTTGGTGTACAAAGCAACTCTCATGGGTAAAGAAAGTGGAAAAATAGAACCCTGAGCTATTCCTCAACAGTAGCCTTCTGAGCTGCCATCCAGCAGCATTTCTAGAATCAGACAGTCATAGGCTTTAGCCCAGAGCCTAAAGCTCCTGAGTTAGCAGAAAATATTAATAGATTTAAAATTTTATTTTTAAAGTCTTTGAGGCATCATATTCAGATTCAACAGTATGTGAAGTATTAAAGACTTAAGGTGGTATTGTTTTGTTTTGTTTTTCAGACAGGGTCATCCCAGTCTAGAACTCACATGGTAGTCCAGGATGGCCTCAAACTTGCAGTCTTTCTGCATTTGTTTCCTCAGTGCTAGGATAACAGGTGTGACTTTGCAATAAGCCCTGGTTTACTACTTAATCTTATACTTCTAAGGAATTAACTATTTAGTAGTAAGGTTTTTGTTTTGTAATATCTTAGTATCTGAGAAGAAGAAATTTCTACCTCTATAGTATATAACTGTCTGACATGCAGTGGTCATTTGCTCATGATTTTTTAGGCGATAGTTACTTTATTAAAAAGAAGTACCCATTTGACTACATGAGTTGCCTAACAAAACAGCTGTTTTCATGGGTGTGAGAAGACCCAAGAAATGGTTTGACTGTAATAAAGTTATAGCTACTTAATAAATACAGACTCAAAGAAAATAGAATTGGACTTACTCAATGAATATAGACCCAAACAAAGAGAAGAGCCAAGAAATGGTATGAATTGAATTAGTTGAACTTACTCAATGAAGTAAAGCTTGTAGTTGTATGTTTTTGGGGAAAAAAAAAATGTTCTGTGACATACTAGAAAACTACTCTTGAACTTTTCAAATTCTCTGATGAATGAATTAAAACAGGATTCCAGGAAGCACCAGAAACTAACAGCCAACACGTAAAATAGTCCAATGGGGAGAGGTCAGCGTAAAAGCTCACCCAACAAAAGACAGAGCAATTTGGCATCTCCAGAACTTGGAGACCAAACTTTGAGGAGATTGCAGGGAATCTTATGAAAGAAATGGGAGTTAGTAAGACCCGGAGGGGACAGGATCTCCACAAGGAGAGCAACAGATCCAAAATATCTGGGCACATGGGTCTTCCCTGAGACTGATAGTCCAGCCAAGTAGCATACATGGACTCCTGCATAGATGTAGCCCATGACAATTCAGTCTCTTAGTGGGTTCCATAGTAATGGGATCAGAGACTGTCCCTGACATGAACTGATTGGCCTGCTCTTTGATCACCTCCCCCTGAGGGGGGAGTAACCTTACCAGGCCACAGAGGAAGACAATGCAGCCACTCCTGATGAGACCTAACAGACTAGGATCAGAAGGAAGGAGAGGAGGACCTCCCCTACCAGTAGACTTGGGGAGGGGCATGCATGGAGAAGGAGGAGGAAGAGAAGGATTAGGAGGGGAGGAAGGAGGGAACTACAAGGGGGATACAAAGTAAGCAAGGGAATTAATAAAAAAATGTAAAACATTTGTAAACAGAAAAAAAAAACAAACAGATTTTATTCAAGGTTGGAGAATTTGCCATCTATAAATTCCAAATGTTCTGCAGTCAGTTATCTTTCACCATATTAACAGACATAATGGTGAAGTAATTTGGTAAAGTACTAGCTGACAGCCTAAAATTAGGCCAGTGTGCCAACTTTGAAAGGGCTAGAAAGAGACTAAACCACTGTTGTTAAACTGCTCCATGTTTATAGTCCTAAAAAAAAATGACACCTATAAACACTATTTAACAGAGTAACTTAGATGCTAAATTGCTTCTCGACTCATTCATGATATTTATTCAAATAAAAGAAGTTCATGCACTACTGAGGATCAAATAACACAGAATAAAACACTTATAGTAGACACTAAAAGTTTCCTATTTGAACCTTTACACAGAATGCATGTTTTATCCTGCCAGTGAAGTGAAATCTCTCTCTTAAGTTTACTTTCTTGTGTTTTGTTATCTTTTCTTCTGTGATGAGACAGAATTATAGATAAAGACAACAGATATATACCAGGTATGATGGTGCACACCTTTAATCCCAGAGAAACGGAGGCCGGCTTGTTCTACAGAATGAGTTCTAGGACAGCCAGAGCAACACAGAAAAACACTATTGGGGGACCGGGGGGAGGAGAAGAGGAACAGGGAGGGGAGAAAGAGAGAGAGATAGAGAGCAGATAAATGAATAAAGAGAATATGGCATGTATACAAATTGGATTTTCACTCAGCCAGAAAGAAAAATAAAGTCATGGCATTTGCAGGAAAACTAATGTATGCAAATCATTATGTTAAATGAAATCAGTTAGACTTAGACCAATACCACATTATCAGAACCTTGATTTTATAATGTGCATACATATGTATACATTTTATGACTTTATGTGAATATGTATTTATATATTTGTATATAGGTTATAAAGCTATTAATAGAAAGTAGAGGAACCGATCTCAGGAGAGCTGGGGGACTAGAGAGGGAGGGAATACATGTAATAAGAAAACACGGGTTGGGACTAACTGGAGAAGAAAAGGAGCTGGGTACAGGAGGGTGGTGTATAGGAGAAGGGAACAAAAAAGAAAAACTATAATGGCACATGTGTTTAAACGTAACATGATTAAATTAATAAATTTTGTGCTAACTATACCAAATTAAAAAGCAAAATGGTGAGACCTGACAGGCTAGGGTCAGATAGAAGGGAAGGAGGTCCTCCCCTATTAGTGGACTAGGGGAGGGGCATTGAGGGAGAAGATGGAGGGAGGGTGGGATTGGGAGGAGATGAAGGAGGGGGCCACAGCTGGGATACAAAGTGAATAAATTGTAATAAGTAATAATAATTAATAAAAAATGGAAAAAAGATAAAGCAGACAAAAGTAAAATGATACATATTTTGATGGCATATGAAGAGAAACAGTGAGGTGATCTTTTAAAACTACTTTTATTTTTAGAATTATGAACAGCCAGAATACATGTCTTTTTTTTCCAATTTTCAAATTAGTAGGTAGCAAGTATCACTTTAATTACCATTTGTTTCTGTCTGCTTTGACCTTTTTGTATGTCTTGTTTTTATTTACTTAGAAAAACTAGGGGAGAAATTACCAGGTAGCGTCATTACCTTCACGTAGCTAAACTATAATATTTTATTTTATCAGTAGACTTTAATTTTTAGTATTTAATTACCAAGACACAACTTCACAGTAATAATACCCCTGTAGTATTTATATTAATCTTTGTTACAATGTCATTTATAACAGGCATGTATGTGTCAGGCACAGTGTTTTTTGTTTGTTTGTTTGTTTTGTTTTTGTTTTTCCAGTATGCTCTGAAGCATGGAGGCATCAGATACAAATTTATTATCCCTTGTGGTAAGCACTCCACTGGAAGGCATACAGGTCTACTCCAAATGTGTCACTGTTCTGTCATCCCTTAGTCCAGCATCACCTGGATCATTTGGGTACTCGGGGAAAAGGGAACCATTTTGCATCTTCTCTACTGTATTACTGCTAATGTAATAAAGCAATTACATTACCTGTAATTGCTTACTGGTGAATATCAGTATCTGCTCATCAGGAGCAGTTCCTTTTTTATCCTGGGTCTCAGCCTTTACATTTTCTCTAATATCCCAGCCTCCTGTGGGATGGCCCTTCCTGAAAGGATTTTTATGACAATTGTAGCTCACCATCTAAGCTACGGGGGATAAGCTTCCGCTAGATTAGTTACAGTCTCATTACATAGAGTGGCCGAAGCCTTCAACTTCTCTAGCATTTTAGTGCCATCTGTCAATATAGCTAATTGAAGTCTTCCCGAGTGGGTTTTCAATTTGGTGTTTAAGCTGCCCTTTCTTTCTTTCTTTCTTTCTTTCTTTCTTTCTTTCTTTCTTTCTTTCTTTCTTTCTTT
>NW_026592118.1:16317753-16324436 GCF_907164565.1 Psammomys obesus
TTTCTTTCTTTCTTTCTTTCTTTCTTTCTTTCTTTCTTTCTTTCTTTTCTTTTCTTTTTTCTTTTCTTTTTTTTTTTTTTAAATAACTAATTCAACTTGGTCCTTAAAATGCAAAGCCTATCTTCCCCTAAAAGATGTCTTTCCTAATCTCCTGGCCACTAGGTGTCTACTCCTAGGGCCCATAGAAAAAAGCATGGGTGTGTGGACTTCTCACAGCAGTAGAGTGCTTTTAATCTCATGGTTTTCTTTTTAAAGAAAGACTTTATAAAATAGTTGTTACTGCTACAGAGTTTGTGACCCCTGGAAAAGACCACAGGCTCAGTCCAATTAAAGACCTATTGATTAATTGCTAGCTAGATGAACAATCTCTGAGCTAAATTTGAGGTTACTGTGAAGGAAGGGTATGGGGAAAGATTTTTAAAGGGGAAAACCACACGAAGACCTTCAATATCTATGCAAGCAAGCAAAGACTGTTCTGTTGTGCCAAGTTAAGTAGTTAAGGCAACTCAAAACAACTCTTGGGTATCTGTATGAGCAACAAAAGCAGTTAGTCATTTTACAATCAGTAGATAGTTATAGTGTACAGTTCTGGGTGGGGGTCACTGAGTTCTGGTACTGGGAACTTACCTTCCAGAGGCTGGAGTCAGAACTGAATGACTAAAATAGCACGAAATGAAGCTTCTGTAGCCATAACAATTACCTAGCATGCTTACAAAAACAGTGTGTTGATTTGTCTTAATGACTGTGAACTCTTGGCCTTTGAGTCAGTGTGCTGTTTCATTCTGTTGGCATTATTGTCCTTGATGGTTGTTGCTTCCTGCCATAAGGAACTTATTTGAATTGGCTTCTGAGTCACCTTAGTTTGGTCCTGGTAACATCAAACTATATTTCTTAATGAAACTATATGAAATGAGAAATATCTTACTTTCATACATCTTCAGAGAGATCTTTATTTTGATTTCTTTTTACCATTCTAAGTATAATCATCTTGAGATGTTCATAGCTTTCTTCATTTCACAGTTAGATGAGAATACCTTTTACAATATCAATTGCTCTTCTATTCCTGTGTGTTATGGTGACATTTGGTTTATCAAAGCACTTACTGCAGTATAATCAATCTCTCTTAATGTTGATACTTAATGTATCAAACATAATACTTGAACCTGTTGTAACGTTTTCTGAAGTGTGCTGTCTCTGACTTAAAAAGCATTATAACACTAAGACTCATAACCAAACCATGGCAGAGTGCAGGGAATCATATGAAAGAAGGGGAGTTAGTATGATATGGAAAGGATAGGAGCTCTACAAGTACCAAATACATCTGGGCACAGGGTCTTTTCTGAGACTGACACTCAACCAAGGACCATGTATGGATATAACATAGAACTTCTGCTCGGATGTAGCCCGTGGTAGCTCAGTAACCAAGTAGTTTTCCGAAGTAAGGGGAACAAGGACTATTTCTAACAGGATCTCAAGGGCAGGCTCTTTGACCTCCCCCCCTTCCCCCCCTAGGGGAGGAGCAGTCCTGTTAGGCCACAGAGGAGGACTTTGCAGCCAGCCTTGAAGATACCTGATTAAACAGGGTCAGATGAAAGGGGAGGAGGTCCTCCCCTATCAGTGGACTTGGAAAGGGGCAGGGAGGAGACCAGGGAGGGAGTTGGGGAGGGGGAGGGAATGAGGGAGCGGGATACAGCTGGGACACAGAGTTAACAAATTGTAACTAAAAAGAAAAAAAAAAAAGATTAAAAAAAAAGGAAAAAAAAAAAAAAGAAAGCATTATAATAAAAGGAATTTGAGGCCACATTAGTTTGTGAACTATGGAGTGAGACAGGGTAAGTAAGTGAATATAGGCTTTAACAGTGCAAATAATGTGCAGTGTATCCAAGAGGCAGATAGAGACGATAATTCTCAGTTTATCTTGACTTAATTTTTTTGCCACCTGATTATACGGGATAAAGATTAGTTCTTTAGGCACAGTTTTATCTAGGTAAATGGCTCATTATAAATCAAATGGGTACTTTAATGAATATTTCACTTCCTCTGCCCTGTTTCTCTAATCCTACAGTAGCAATAGGTCTTAATGCTGTAGACCTACCTGTAGCAATCTGTGGTAGAAACTGTAGTGCCACAGCAGACTGTTTCTTGACCAGTGCAAAAAGTGATCTAGGCTACTAAGACTCCTAATTTGGGATGGTCTGAACTAAAGCATCCTGCAGCCTTTCCATTATTTTAATTTTACCCAATGTTGATAATTAGAAGGAAGCCAAACAATTTTGGTTAATTCAGATGTGTTTCATGGCTTCATGAAACTTTTTTTAAAAAGTTGCTGATGAGTGAGTAGCAATAGTATGTTAGGTATTCTTTAAAATATATAAAGCTATTTAAATAACCAAGATATGTTAATAGCCTTGGCATTTAAAATCTGAAATAGCTTTCCTTGCTACTTCTAATAAACTTAAATATATATATATATATATATATATATATATATATATATATGGAAGTTGCTTTAGTTTTCATAATTACACACATAATTTATTCAAGGTCTCGTTCTGGAATAATAATATGTGACTAACATTAAAAGCATCCAAATGGGCATTTATATTCTTTGCTTATTCTACAATATAAAGGAAAAGGAAACAATAAGTCATTGGGATGACATAATATTTAACATCTATTGAGCTTTTAAGTGTTTGTTACTATTGCTAACTATGTATCAGTACATTTAATCTTTATTATTATCCTCAGATTATGTTAACTTTCACATTTTTAGGGCTAAGATCAATTTTTGAAAGGTTTTGTATATTTTTACTGGCTTTACGAGATCTAATTTCCCTGTTGGCAAGGAAGCCCATTGAGGATCAGTAGAGGCAGAAGTATCAGAAAATGAGTAGGCATTTAATGCCACTCTTCCCATACTCGTCAGTGATCAGAGCCAAAGCAAAAGAACAGTGAGTGGTTGTATGTGTGTTTAAGGATGTCAGGGATACTGATGAGGGTTCAACTGCAGTCAGCCTATCTCGATTTGAGCTTCCATATTCTACTGTTTTCTACTTTCGATAATCTGTTTTTGTAACTATAAAAATAATAATTTATTATCTACTTCATAGTGTTGTGAAGACTGGGTTAGTATGTTCAGTGTGTCTTACTAACATTAGCTGTTTTAGCTAGCGAAGAATTAGAAGTCAGAGTTCCTAGTATCCAATAACAAAGCTTGGATATTTTCCTGCAGGTCTTAATTGGTCCAGGTTGCAGTAGTTAGTTGAGAGTTGGAAATCTTGTAATCTCACCTTGGGTATCTTGGAAGTTATGTTTGTTTAAATAACTTAGTTAATATTAACACTTTAACTCAGGATTTGTACAAATTATTTCTCAAACAACTCTTGATACAGACATTGTTATTATATGATTTCTAAGTAGAAAGATTAGTGGAGAGAACACTTTGGGTTTTGTAGAGACAGGGTTTCTGTGGACTTCTGGCCGTCCTGGGCTTGCTTTGTAGACTGGGCTGGCTCAAACTCACAGTGATCTATCTACCTGCATGTCTTCCTGAGTGCTGGGATCTCAGGTGTGCACCATTGCACCTGGCTGAAAGAACTTCTAAAGGGGGAAATTTCTTCAAAAAGCTGTATTAAATGAATGAAAAAACCCAGAGTTGAAAGTAATAGATGTATGATTGGGTCTTTTTTCTTTTATTATCACTATTATTATTATCATTTATTGTAATTTATTCAATTTGTATCCCAGCTGTGGCCCCCTCCCTTGTCTCCTCCCAAACCCACTCTCCATCCCTCTTCTCTCCGTATGCCCCTTCCCTAGTCCACTGATAGGAATTTGAAGTTCTCTCACTTTATTGGTGCTTAGTTTCTTTGCTTTAAAAATATGTAATATATATATATATATGTATATATATAACATTAAAAAATAAATATGGGCTTTCTGATTTAATTTATCTTCTTAAGCTATTATTTTAAATTGAACACATAGTAAGTCTAGGGTTTTTTAATTGCTTTTATTTCTAAGTAGAGAGAATTCCTCAGAGTGTATTGGAGACAGAGTAAAACAAATATTGTATCAATAAACTGTAGTATGTGTTAAAATTTTAAATCATAGACCATCAAAATAGTATAGATGTTTAAATGTGCATTTTACTTAAACATTTACAATTAGCATTTAGATTGTCTCTTTTTGACAGTTATGAATGAGGTTGATATACTAACTTGTGCACATACCTTTGTGTAGTCATAAAATTTCATTTCTCTTGGGTAGATTACTAGAAGTGAAATTACTGGTTCATAATTGTAAACTTTTTCAGAGTTGTTGCTTCATTTTATGTGTACATGGACTCTCATTCTCTACACATTTTTCTCTTTTCGTTCCTTTTCTCTTCTTTCCTTTTCTCTCTTTCTCTCCACATCTTCAACTACGTTTGTTGTTGTCTATTTTTTTTTCTGTCATAGCCATTCAGTATCAGTAAAATGGTATCTTTTTCACCTAATTTATGTAGGTATTGCTTTTGATGAATTACCTTGGATATTAGTTTGAAATGCCTGTAGCTTTACAAGTTCTGATGAGACTCTTAAACTGTATGGCTTATGTAGTAGCTTCCTGAAGATTCTGAGTCTGTCCTGTGAGGTAAAATCTGAACTGTAATTCTTTTCAGGTGAAATAAAAAGGGAAGCAATGGGATCAGGCTGTGGGTGAAGGGAGATCTTATATAACTTTTTTTTTTTGCTAAGTCACAGTAAAAATCTGATCAATATCAATTGGCAAAAATATATGTGGTTTCCATTTTTTAAAAAATGTCCTCATACTACCTGTGTTGGGTGATAGAAGGTATAGTGAAGCGAATATTTAATTCACACCTTGAATCAGTAAAAACATCTGTGCAGTTCCTGTGTGCATGTGCTACTAAATTTATTAATTCCTGTTGAAGGAGTGTACAGGGTTGTCAGATTCTAAAGCCAGTTATGCTGGGGAGCAAGTCCTGTGAATTAAGAGAATATGAATACACACAGTTATGTTAGGAGAGGCTTATCTATTTATTTATTTATTTATTTTTAATTATACTTTATTTACTTTGCATCCCCCCTCTAGTTCCCTCCCTCCTCCCCTCCCCAACCCCCCATTCCCCCCCCTTCTCCACACACTCCCCTCCCCAAGTCCACTGGTAGGGGAGGGTTTCTTTTTCTTCCTTCTGATCCTAGTTTGTTAGGTCTCATCAGGAGTGGCTGCATTGCCATCCTCTGTGACCTGGTAAGGCTGCTCCCCCTCAGGGGGAGGTGATCAAAGATCTGGCCAATCAGTTCCTGTCAGAAGCAGTCCCTATTCCCATTACTATGGAACCTAATTGGACACTGAACTGTCATGGGCTACATCTGTGCAGGGGTTCTAGGTTATCTCCATGCATGGTACATGTTTGGAGTATGAGTCTCAGGAAAGACCCCTGTGCTCAAATTTTTTTGTTCTGTTGCTCTCCTTGTGGACCTCCTGTCCTCTCCAGATCTTATTATTATTTCCCACTTCTTTCATAAGATTCCCTGCATTTTGCCCAAAGTTTGGCCATAAGTCTCAACATCTGCTTTGATAGTCTGCAGGGCAGAGCCTTTCAGAAGCCCTCTGTGGGAGGCTCCTAACTTGTTTCCTGTTTTCTTCTTCTTCTGGTGTCCATCCTCTTTGCCTTTCCCAGTGGGGATTGAGCATTTTAGCCTGTCTTCCCTCTTGATTATTTTTTTTAGGTGTACAGATATTAGTAGGTTTATCCTATATTATATGTCTGTATGAGTGAGTATATACCATGTGTGTCTTTCTGCTTCTGGGATAGCTCACTCAGGATGATCCTTTCCAGATCCCACCATTTACCTGCAAATTTCATGATTTCCTTGTTTTTCATTGCTGAGTAATATTCCATTGTGTAGATGTACCACAATTTCTGTATCCATTCTTCAGTTGAGTGGCATCTGGGTTGTTTCCAGCTTATGGGTATTACAAATAAAACTGCCACAAACATGGTTGAGCAAATGTCTTTATTGTGTACTTGAGCCTCTTTTGGATATATGGAGAGGCGTTTTTATTCTGTACCATACATGAAATACCTCCCAGGCCGGCATATGATCTTTTCTATGCAAAAGTAATAAAATTGGATATGAATTTGTAATTGTGAATACGAAATAATAGTGGGCATATGGTTAAAAATATCTCAGCACTTAAAGTGAATATTTCTCAAGTAGATGCTGTATTTAATTAATTTTTTATCTAAACAAATAGTTTGAATTTTTTTTTTTTTTTTTTGCTATAAATTACTGTTATTTCAGAGGTGGCACCTTCTAGGAGAGTAGAATTTTGTAATGGCAATACAAAAGAACAAAGTACTCAACATGTTACATGAATGAATCTCAAAACATAATACTAAGACCCTATGCTGTGTAATTTTATGTCTAATATGAAATACAAATGAGGGGCAAATATATAAGTTTATAGACAAGAAGTAATTTGTGGTCTGTCCCAGAGATAGAAATGAGTAGTGTTTATAAGTAAGTATGAGCTTTCTTTTTATGGTAATGAAACTGTTCTGAATTAGAATGCAGAAATGGTTGTACAACTGTATACTTACTAAGAACTGTTACATTGTGTACTATGAATGAATGAATGAATGAATGAATGAATGAATGAATGAATGAATG
>NW_026592118.1:16324446-16333050 GCF_907164565.1 Psammomys obesus
ATGAATGAATGAATGAATGAATGAATGAATGAATGAATGAATGAATGAATATGATTTAGGGCATCTGTCTTAGTTCAGTTGTTTAATTTCTTCACAAAATACCTAAGACCGAGTTAAAAGAAGCTTATTCAGTGCACAGTTTTAGAACCGCAAGAGCAGGACACCTGTGTCCACTCATTTCGAGTAAGGCTGTCTGGCTAAGTTGCAGCCTGACTGTTGGTCTCATGGTGGGACAGCTGGAGCAATGTGCTAAGACAAGAAGCCACAGATTCAGGAGGCAGTCTTGCTATTGCAGTGTGCCTCTGTCTGCAGTCTAGTTAGAAATAGGCTAGTCCCTTTTGAAGGCCTTGCCTCTAGTGAGCGTGTCGCCTACTGGGCCCTAGTTCCCAAAGGTTCTCAACAAGACTTGGTTGCCACACCAGCGACTAAGCTTGCAGACTAGGAAGCTTTTAGCTACACATCCAAATCACAACATATAAGTTGTTTTTTCATTTAAACAGCTTCATAAAAAGTCATATTTCAAATAAATTTCTTTAAATAAAATAATATGACAAGTACTTAATGTCTTAAATAGAATTATATGACAAGTACTTAATGTCTACATACAGATGGCTACTTATTCTAAAGAATAAGTAGAAGTGTATGCTAGGGAAATAAGAATAGTTTCCAAGATGTTTTGACTTTTAGTAGGCTCTCCCCTCTATATACCCACAAAAATGCTTCTGGTACTCCCTCCCTGCTGTACATAAAAAGACATTATTAGTAATTCTTATACTGTTCTAGTAACTTATGTATTTCCAGATAACCTGAAATATTAAACATTATACAGTATAAATGATAGTGCTCTGCAGTTGAGGGAATAAATGTCGCCATAGAGAAATTATCTGTTATATAAATATTTGTTACATTAACTTTTACTTAAAATTGCTATGTGAAAGTTGCCACAAATTAAACATTAAACATTTTGCATATAGGAGACATTGCAGTTTAATGTTTTACCTCAGTTATGTCTAGCCTTGTATAAAACATCACCCTGTCCAGCCTCAGAGATTCTGTGTAACTCCACCAAAATACACTTCCTGAATTTTTTGGATCAGCTTCGAAATAAAATGACATGTTTTTATTCCATTTAGTCCAGCTTAGTGCTGCTGTGACTGTGGTTGACTCAGCAGCTGGCAGTGCTTACCGAACACCTACCTGTGTGCTGCCCGCTGCCTCACTACTTCACACACAGAAGGCTGTGAAAGGATTTACTGCCCTTATGCTAATTTTATAATCAGGAAAGAAAGTTTCAAGAAACCCAGCAGAGTTCAGTCATGTCAGTACAGAGTTAGTGAGAGTTCAAACCTAGTTGCTTTGAGCTGTAATATCTGCAAAATACTTATAATCAAAGGTGCCTATTTCTGCTTTTCCCTTGCCTGGCAATGGTTATGAAAAGTGGCATTAAATTTGTCCTTTGTGGCTCCTTTTCTGCTTGGACTGCTATCAAGAAGTAGCAAATAGTTAATAATAGCACCATTGTTGTATATTAATGTAGTTGTGAGTCTGCTTAAGTTTGTATAAATTTTATTCTCATTTATTAATGTATATACATGCAGGTGTGTGCATGCCATGAAGGACAGCTTTTGTGAGTGGGTGCAGTCCTGCCTTCCACAGTCAGTTCTGGGGATGGAATTCAGGTTGTTAGGCTTAGAAGGATATCTCCCAGCCCAGCAGTGATTTAAAGTGAAACAGCCTGTTCTTTTTGGTTAGTAGCAGGGATGCTTTCTCAGAAATGTGTCTTTTTGTCAATGTCAGAGTGTACCTATACGAAACAGATGGCATAGATCACCCAGTGGCCTCCCTGTGTAGCTGGGCACCCTGATGCACTGTCCTGCAGTACCCTTGAAACAAATCTTATGAACGCAGTAACACAGTGTGACTCATCAGGCAGTAAGTGCTGTCCGTCCACATGCTATTCTTTCACACAACTGTAGTGTAACAGGTTTCAGCAGAAACGGGAGAGATGAGTGTGCTGCTCTGTGGTGGCTCTGAGGTCCCCAGGTGACAGGGATGTTTGGTGCCATTAGCGCCTCAGGGCTCATACGTGACATAAGTGGTCATACTGACCAGATGTCAGTATTGCATCACTGTTTTATGGAGTGTGTTAGAATGTTAGTTACAGATGGGTTATGTGGGTTAACGTTTTTAACTATGTACAAAGCTTAGAGAGTTTCACCAGTGTTTATGAATGCTTTTTCTTATGCCATGTAGGCTGATAAGATTTATGGGTTTTGGAGCTCCCCCTCACCAATATATTTGTTATAAAAATATGCACAACAGTATTCGGTGATAAAATAAAAATGAAGGAAAGTTTGCTCTTTTACTCTAGTTCACTTATTTAGAGCTCAGGAAAGTCATTTTTTAACATTTAACATTTGGTTTTTAACACCAAAGTTTATTTTTTAAATATTATATAGCTTTTAAAGGCCATTTTTTGTTTTTATTTTTATTATTATTTGTTACATTTTATTAACTCTGTATCCCGGCTGTATCCCGTTCTCTCATTCCCTCCCAACCCCTTCCTCCCTCCCTCCCTCATCTCCTCCCTGCCCCTTGCCAAGTCCACTGATTGGGGAGGACCTCCTACCCTTTCATCTGACCCTGTTTTATCAGGTATCTTCAGGACTGGCTGCAAAGTCCTCCTCTGTGGTTAAAGGCCATTTTTAATAATTTAAACAATTTATACTCTATGGATTTGAAATAACATTTGATCATTTCTCAAAAATCTAAATGGTCAGCAATTGAGTAGTGTTAATTTGGCTTTAAAAACTTCATTACAAGAATCAGTGTGGTAGGATTATTAGATTTTATGTTGTATTTTGACCTTCTGTTTGATCAAGATATTTTTGAACTTCTTTCTTATTGTTAATAAGATACTAAATCCTTTCTTACTAACTAGTAAGGTCTTCACAATTTATGATCCAAAGTTATTTTAAGTAGAAAAGTAGAAGTTAAATTATCTTTGCTTGTTTGACTTCTTAGGCAAGGTTATTAATTGGACAGTACTTTAATTAATAAGCCACTGAGAACATCCTCCACTCACCAGCAAGCTGGAAAGTAAACAGTGCTTGTAAATTATGCAGGGTGGTGCTGGTTTCCATTAACACCAATGCTCTCTTGAAAGTTGGGCCAGGAAAAAACACTGCTGTACTCTGCTTCTACTTTTCACAACACATGGGAACTGCCAACCACTGACAGCCTAGACTTTAGGAGGAAAGGCTAATTGAGCCTAGATTACCCTGGTTACAGCAGAGTGTACACAAACATTTCTTGAGAGCTTGTAACGTTGTGTTTCTTTCTGTTAGTCATACTTTTCTTTAACATTTGTCAGGAAGATACAACCTGCTTGGCTCAGCTGGAGTTAGGTGTCTTCCTTGGTCTTTGTGGGGAAGGGGAAGATCCAGGATTAAATAACATGGACCTGGTATGTGGGAGTCACTTTCAGAATATAGAAGGACTTAAGTCCTTTATGCTTAGTGACCTGATTTTCCCTAAGTGTAAAAGAGATAATACGGAATCAACTAGGTACACATTTTTAAGCTTTAAATTTAAGATTTAACTCAAGTCCTTACATATTAAAGTTGGTGGCTTTTCATTAACGTTAATGTGGGACTTGAAATGACACAGCTTGCGTCACTACCTTGAGTGAACTGCAGGGAAGGACATTCATGGCTACTTTTCCCTCTCAGGTGGAAACCATGTTTATTACAGAGTTAGGAAGGTTTTCTTTGGCTTCCTCAGCACATAATGCTCTCCTCATCCCACAGTGCATACCTGAACCATCAGGCCAGCAGGCTCCCTTCCCTCTGTTCCCTCCTGTTCCCATGTGAATCTTTTCTGCTACAGGAATCTTACCTGGAATAATAGTGTTTTCTTCAGCAAATGACATGTTTTAGGATTTTGGTTTTTCACCTTTTCAATTTTTTTAAACGTGTATATCTATGTGTCCTTTAACTACCTTGAGTGGACTGCAGGGAAGGACATTCATGGCTACTTTTCCCTCTGAGGTGGTAACCATGTTTGTTACAGGGTTAGGAAGGTTTTCTTTGGCTTCCTGAACACATAGTACTCTCCTAGTCCTACATTACACATCTGTACAAAATTTAAATTTTTGACAGTTTTGTGAAATTTCTTTAATGTCTTTCCTATGTATGTTACAAAAAAAGCCAAAACCCGAAACCCTAATGTGTTTTCCAGCAGAGGCTTTATTAAATTGATCATTTGTAGTTGCTTTCTCCACTGCCTGGTTTCTTCTATTCTCAGTACTTTAGTTGAGATCATATTCAAAACCACTTTGTTTAGTCCCAGTGTGACACTGCTTGGTTCTTGAGAATATCCATCAATGTGATCCACCATATAAACAGACTGAAAGAAAGAAAGAAAAAAAAACAAAAACATGTTCATCTCCTTAGATGCTGGAAAAGCAGTTGATATAATCCAACATTCGTTCATATTTTAAGTCCTGGAGAGATCAGGGATACAAGGCACATACCTGAACATAGTAAAGACAATATACAGCAAGCCTATAGCCAACATCAAACTAAATGGAGAGAAACTTAAATCAATCCCGACTGTCTTCATATTTCTTCAACATAGTTCTTGAAGTCCTTGCTAGAGCAGTAAAGACAAAGGAGATCAAAGGGATTCACATTGGAAAGGAAGAAGTCAAAGTATTTTGCAGATGATATGATAGTGTACATGAGTGACCTCAGAAAGTCTACCATGGAAGTCTTGCAGCTGATAAACACCAGTCATCAAAGTGACTGGCTATAAAATTAACTCCAAAAAAAAAAAAAAAGAAAAAGAAAAAGAAAAAGAAAACAAAAAAAGTACCTCTCCTGTATACAAAAGACAGGATGGGCTGAAAAAGAAATTAGGGAAAAAACACCCATCACAATAGCCACAAAAGTCATAAAGTACCTTGCTGTAATTTAACCAAGCAAGTGAAAGACTTGTATGGAAAAAACCTTCAAGTCTCTTCTGAAGAAAGAAATAGAAGTAGAAATCAGAAGATGGAAAGATCTCCCATGCTCATGGCTTGGCAGGATTAACATAAAAGTGGCCATCCTGTCAAAAGCAATCCACAGATTCAATGCAATTCCTATCAAATTACCAACATAATTCTTTATAGATCCTGAAAGAAAAATTCTCAACTTCATATGGAATAACAAGAAACCCAGAATAGCTAAAACAATCCTCTACAATAAAAGCTCTTCTGGAGGTATGTATCTCCATCCCTGATCTCAAGCTGTGCTATAGCGCAACAGTAATAAAAACTGCATGGTACTGGCATAGAAACTGACTGGTGGATCAATGGAATCAAATAGAAGACCCAGACATAAACCCACAAACTTACAGACACCTGAGTTTTGACAGAGATGCCAAAACCATACAATGGAAAAAAGACAGCATCTTCAACAAATGGTGCTGGTCTAACTGGATGTCTACATGTAGAAAAATGCAAATAGATCCATACTTATCACCCTGCACAAAACTAAAGTCCAAGTGGATCAAAGACCTCAATATAAAACCAGATACACTAAATCAGTTAGAAGAAAAATTGGGGAAGAGCCCAGAACTCATTGGCACAGGACACAACTAACTTCCTGAATAGAACACCAATACCACAGACTCTAAGATCAACAATCAATAAATGGGACCTGATGAAACTGAAAAGCTTCTGTAAAGCACACTGTCATCAGAACAAAAGGACAGCCTGTACAGACTGGGAAAGGATCTTCACCAATCATATATCTGACAGAGGGATAATATCCAGAATATATAAAGAACTCAAGAAAGTAAACCGCAACAAATCAAGTAATCCAATTAAAAAATGGGGTACAGAGCCAAACAATAGAGGAATACTAAATGGCAGAGAAACACTTAAAGAAATGCTCTACCACAAAGGGCCTCTGAAAGACTCTATCCAGCTGTGTATTAATGCAGATGCTGAGACTCATAGCCAAACTTTGGGCAGAGTGCAGGAATCTTAAGAAAGAAGGGGAAGGTGAAAGACCTGGAGAGGACAAGGAGAGCAACAGAGCCAAAAAATTTGGGCACAAGAATCTTTTCTGAGACGGATACTCAGAACCTAGAACCCCCGCACAGATACAGCCCATGACAGCTCACATTCCAAGTATGTACCCTAATAAGGGGAACAAAGGCTTCTCTGACATGAGCTCAGTGCTGGCTCTTTGATCACCTCCCCCTGAGGGGGAAGCAGCCTTACCAGGCCACAGAGGAAGACAGTGTTGATGAGACCTTATAGGCTAGGGTGAGATGGAAGGGGAGGAGGATCTCCCCTATCAGTGGACTGGGGGAAGGGTGTGGGAGGAGAAAAGGGAGGGTGGGTAGGAGTGGGCGGGGCCAAAGGAGGGGCTACAGCTTTGTTACAAAGCCAATACATTGTAATTAATAAAATAAATAAAGTAAAAAAAATTGCTCAATTTCCTTAGTCATCAGGGAAATACAAATCAAAATGACCCTGAGATTTCACCTTGCACACATCAGAATGGCAAAGATGAAAAACTAAAGTGACAAAACATGCTGGAAAAAATGTGGAAAAACAGGAACTCTCCTTCATTGATGGTGGGAATGTAAACTTGTACAACCACTTTGGAAATCAGTCTGGGGCTTTCTCAGAAAATTAGAAATAGTGCTACCTCATTATCTAGCTATACCACTCCTAGACGTGTATTCAAAGGATGCTCAAGTATATATACAACAAGGACATTTGCTCAACCATGTTTGTAGCAGCTTTATTCATAATAGCCAGAATCTGGAAACAACTCAGATAGTCCTCAATAGAGGAATGGATACAGGAATTGTGGTACATTTATATACTTAAAAATTACAATTTATTTGTTTATTTACATTGGGAGCGTATATGAACTACCGTATGTTTGTGTGGGTTAGAGAACAATTTGTGGGAGTCAGTTCTCTCCAGCATGTGGGTTTCAGGGATAGAATCCAGGTCATCAAGCTTGGCAGGAAGTACTTTTACATACTAAGCCTACGGAAATATTTCTAATAGTCCTGTTGAAAACTTATGATTCTGTTTTTTTTTTAATTTTAAATATTGAATTAAGAATTAGAGATTTGGCTAAAAACAAACATTGTAATTACTACTCGTTGACCAGTTAGAAGCTGCAAAGGTGTGGTATCCTGAGGCCACACCTTTTGGTCTGACATCATTATCATTCACAGTGAATCATGCCACATGGTTAAACCTCTTCCCTTAGTATTCATCACTGAAGTCACCTGAATGTCCTACATTGATTCCTTTGCAAATGGAAGCATAACTCTGATATTCTTAGATTTGTCTGAGCGGCAATAGTTATAAATAAAACATTGTGAAAAACTATTTGATCTTCAGAGTTTTGGAAACTTTTACTTTGGGGAAAAACATTTTTTAAAAGCCAGAATAACTAAATTCTTTTTATTCTGAGAAGAGATTTATCTGAAGGTCCTCAATTCCAGTGACTGTAAGTGTCCATTAAATATTTCCTCTGTGTGCTTTACAAATAGGAATAGAAGTAAGTTGTAGCAATTTTAGAATGTCTACATGGACAACATAATTTGTGGCATTACAGCTTTTCTTCATTGATTTCTTTGGTTGTTGTTACTTTTATAATTTTATTTTTTAAATTTTTCTATTTTTTAAAATTAATTATAATTTATTCATTTTGTATCCCGGCTGTAGCCCTCTCCCTCATCCCCTCCCAATCCTACTCTTCCTCCCTCTTCGCCTCCCATGCCCCTCCCCCAGTCCACTGATAGGGGAGGTCCTCCTCCCCTTCCATCTGATCCTAGTCTATCAGGTCTCATCAGGACAGACTGCATTGTCTCCTCTGTGGCCTGGTAAGGCTGTTTCCCCCTCAGGGGAGGTGATCAAAGAGCCAGCCACTGAGTTCATGTCAGAGACAGTCCCTGTTCCCTTTACTAGGGCACACTCTTGGAGACTGAGCTGCCATGGGCTGTATCTGTGCAGGCGTTCTAGGTTACCTTTATATGGTCCTTGGTTGGAGTATCAGTCTCAGAAAAAAAACCCTTGTGCCCAGATTTTTTTGGCTCTGTTGCTCTCCTTGTGGAACTCCTGTCCCCTCCAGGTCTTTCATCTCCTGCTTCTTTCCTAAGATTCCCTGCGCTCTGCCCAAAGTTTGGCTATTAGTCTCAGCTTGTTGTTGTTTTAATATTTTCTTCTGACATCCATTGTTTTGTGTTTTAACTTCATGTTGTATTTTTAACTCCTTGATTTTTTGTTTTATTAAATTTACATAAACAGATCATTATGGCAGCACATGCTGTATTTTAGGGACCCAGGAGTTGAACTCAACTTTTGAGGCCTGGCAGGAAGCCATCTCTCCAGTCCCTCAAGACACTATTGAATATTTCACTTGTCTTTCAGATATTCTTGTCAAGCATTTGGTGGAAACATTCTTGCAAATAAAGGCAGACACATAATTATTTGATATTTGTCAAGGAGGACAATCCAGGAAAGGTTTTGAGCTCTCTCTATTATTATTATTATTATTATTATTATTATTATTATTATTATTATTA
>NW_026592118.1:16333060-16390347 GCF_907164565.1 Psammomys obesus
TATTATTATTATTATTATTATTATTATTATTATTATTATTATTATTATTATTATATGTAATAACATTTGGTATTTATGAGAGGGAAAACTTTGATTTTCAAAGTTTCTTAAATGAGATTCAGAAAAATAAGAGCATAGTAGTATTAGGGAAAAAAGGTTTTTAGTGTGTGGTACTTTAGTCTGTTCATTAAAGGAGTTAGGTGGTTAAAAGTTGTACATCTGGGCCTTTTACCTTTCTTAAGTACATTTATGAACCTTTAGTCTTTTATCTAAGTATCCAATGTAGTTACACAGTGGACAGCTACCTTTTGTAAGCTCAGTGCTGTCTCTTTAGCCTTTTGATGTCGGAGCTGCTGATCTTCTGAACTTTAGGAGTAATTCCGCTCCTAAAAGTAGCTTTACAGTTTGCTTTTCAGAGACACTTTCCTAGAATTTCCTAGAGTGGTGCCTGTTTTCTCTTTCATCACCTAATCATTTTAACAGTTGTGTGTCTGATACCATCATTTATTTTAAATTGTTCTGTATGAGCCAGAGCTGATTTTTTCAGTTACTTAAATAGAGCCAGTTTTTCTATCTGTTGGTCTTTTTTTATCTCTTGAATTCCCAGTCTTTCCTCCTCTCCCTTTCTGTCTTCTTCATATCCCCCTTCTGTAGTTTGTTTATATTGTGTATAAAAAAATACTAAACTTGAGAATCACAGTAAAAGGGAATCGATTCTTGTTAGTTATTATTCAGTGATAGATGTGAAACACATTTCATTTTTTTAGATGATTGGTTCATATTACTGTGAGTTCTAGTGGATTTGGGTTTGAGAACTGAACTATATGCAGTGTGTGGAGTAAATACAGTGTTGGTATAAAACAGCAAGGAAAAGTGCTATTCTTTTTGTGGGTGTTAGGGATGGTAACTGTTAATAGTTCCTGTTTCCTTTGTATCTGCTGCATATACTTACAGTGAGTTTATATGTTAGTATATTAGCTGCAAGATTTGGTAGGTCAGGAAGTATCTCAAGAGTAATCACTTAAATCTTAGTCTTTTTGTTATTATAAATTCTTTGTCTCAGTTTCTTTTTATTTCTGTATTGATTTAAGGGTGATGCTGTACCCTTTTTTTTCTTAATTTACACCTCTGAGTAACTCAACATTTGTTCATAAAAATAAGAGGAAAGGAAAAATAAGGCAGGTGAGAATACACTAGAGATAGAGAACCCCAAAGAGGAAGTTTTGTATTTCATGGTTCAGTCTTTTCGAGGTAGTGGATGTCTGTGTGCATTTCTGGGAGTGGTGGTGTTCACAGGAAATAGGAGTTGAGACTTGTAGGGCAAGGATATGTTGCTATCTTTGCTGTCACTGTGACGAGTATTGCAAAGGAGAGGATTGCTAGACCTGTTGTTGAAGGCATGAAGTGTTAGATGAAGGATAAAGTTGCAGAGGGCAAAACGCTTTTGTGGGCACCAGGAGTGAAAAGACTTACAGTGTTAGACACTAGAAAAAATTATTGTCTACAAGTGTGAATTTGGATTTCAGAAGATTTCATAATGTGAAGATAATGCATTTCCTTCTCTCCCTTGTTTCATAAGATTCCCTGCACTCTGCCCAAAGTTTGGCCATAAGTCTGAGCATCTCCTTTGATACCTTTCTGGGGTAGAGAATTTATCATCTTACCCAGGGTCTTCCTTCTTGCTTAGCTTCTTTAAGGTGTACAAATTTTAGGATATTTATCCTATATTATATGGGACAGGAGCTCTACAAGAAGAGCAAGGGAACCAAAAAATCTGGGCACAGGGTTCTTTTCTGAGACTGATATTCCAACCAAGGACCATGCATTGGGATAACCTAGAATGCCTGTATAGATGTAGCCCATGGCAGCTCAGTCTCCAAGAGTATGCCCTAGTAAGGGAAACAGGGACTGTCTCTGACATGAACTCAGTGGCTGGTTCTTTCATCACCTCTCCCTGATGGGGGAGGCAGCCTTACCAGGCCACATAGAAAAACAATGTAGCCAGTCCTGATGAGACCTGATAGGCTAGGGTCAGATGGAAGGGGAGGAAGACCTCCCATATCAGCGGAATTGGAAAGGGGCATGGAAGCGAAGGTGAGAGTGGCAGGAAATGAGGAAGGGAGCTACAGCTGGGATACAAAGTGCGTAAACTATAATTACTATAAAAATTAAAATAAAAAAGAAAATAATTAATTTCCTTCTTGAAACATCATGGCTTATAACAGCATGGTCGCCGTCTCTAGAACAGTTTAATGGTCCTTTACTGATACTTGAGAAACAAAGACTCATTTCGTTTTTATATTTGTCTGTTCCAAATTCCACTTATTGTAGGCATTGAGTGGAAGCAAAGGGGACCAGTGAAGAAGCAGATGAGATTACAGTCAGAAGTACTAAGTTTTTCCTAGTTGAAGACATGCTTTCTAAATAAGATTCCTTGTCTATCCGGGTGAACATTGCAGTTGAGTTGTCTAGGTTTTGTATGACATTGAAACATTGATGTAGTTCATATCGCCCTGATTTTTGATGGAGAACTGTAGTTGAACTTGACCATGCCATTTAATTTTTTTTATAGCAGAAATATAAAAGAAATGTCGAGTTTGACTTAGTCAAACCTCCCAGGTTTTTCTGTCAGTGGTAAAGTAGAAGCCAAGAAGCCTGTTGAGTTGTTTTATGTTAGCTGCTGAGCTCTGCAAGTTGTTCCTGATCCATGGTCCTAAGATTCCATAAGGCATTGTATTATAGTGGAAACTGCCATTACTCTCCTCCCATCAGTCTTTGAATAAAAGTTTCTCCAGTAAACAACCCATTTTATCCTATGAGTTTGTATAGAAGTAATCTCCCACCAATGCTTTTCTTAGGGTTTCATGTTGCTTTTACAGGAATATCTCAGTACAAAATATCCAAGTCTTCAGAAAGCTACCTACTTTTAGACACTGCTCTTTACAGGGCTTCTTACATGTTCTGAAGTACATGTTCTGGGGCTATTGGTGCTGTTAACTTATGGCAGAGTGGTGAATACATTTGCGTAGGTACTGGTCTTATTTTCTTTAATTTTAGGGTTGTTGAAAAGGTATTTCCATGTCTATGTACTTGAATCACCTTGAAATAAAACAATGTTCTCTAAAAGAGATCTTAGGCGTTTTTTTTTTACATATGAAAACATTTAGAAAACAATCCTTTAAACATATTGCTATGCAGCTCTCTAGTAGTTTAGGTTATTGTTTCACCAAAATATTTGATGTCTTGGAATGGTTACATTGTTTTATTTTAGGAGTATGGATGTTTTGCCTGCATGTTTTAGATACAAGGAATTAAGTGGAAACTAAAGACCTTAAGAGCTAAGCAAATAACTAGAATAAGAACACCAAAGAAAGGTGTAATTACTGTTCCTTGCTCCAAGTGGAGTTCAGAGAACTTTCCATCCAACAGTGAAAGACAATGAACTGTACTTTGCTTCTTGTTTCTTTCTCCGTATTTTCACCTATTTCACCAGATTATTTACCCATTTAAACTTTACGGTGTGGAGGCTCACATCTGTACTCTCACAACTCAGGATGCCGAGTTAGGGTTGCAGTGAATTTGAGGCCAGTTAGGCCACAGAGTGAGGCCTGTCTCAAGACACAACTTTGTGATCTGCATGTTGTGAATTTGTCATGTGGGAGGATTTCTCTTTGACTATACTAGCACTGTGTTAATTTCATTTATTTAAACTGAAGGACTCTCTAGGGCATGGTTTTCAAAGTTCACTATTATCTTAGGGTTTTGAACTTCACTCCCATATTTCTGATGCAGTAATCCTACTGTGAACCTGCAAGTTTTCATTCTCTAACAAGTTGCAAAGATAATGCTAATACTAGTCATTCTGTAAGCAGTTTGTTGAGAACCACAGCCACACAACATTGATCTCTGACATCTGTTGGGAGAACCAAATCTGTTCAGCAAACACCGAATAGCTTTGGAGAGCTGATGCTATCGTGTTCATTTAACACAGTATTCTCTTTCTTCATAGATTGGAGCCTATGATCAACAAATATGGGAAAAGTCTGTTGAACAACGAGAAATCAAGGTAACACCTTTGTTTTATTTTGTTTATTCTGAAACAGTTCTATAAATTGTCAGTCACTTTGCCATTCCATTTATTCTTAATACATTAGTCAATATTATTTTATTTGATCTTCTAAGAGATAAATCTATCATTTCATAGTCTTACCTTTCAATCTTCTGTTTTATTCTGTAGCACCTTCCGTTCTTTCTACATTTTATTTCTAATGATTATTTTCTTGCCAGCTTTCTCCCTTTCACTTGTCACCTTATACTTCTAGTTTGCTTTTCCTCCCCTTTGATGCTGTCATTGCTCTGTACAGTTTATTAAGCTGGTAAGTGTTTCAGGATGTTTACCAACTGAGTGATTCTGTGCAAATGCTGCTTTGCTAATAGAAATCTGCTTTTTGATGCTACTAACAGAGTGACTTGGGTGCAAAGAGAGCTGTTGGATTTTAAAGGAATCTAGGAGAGTAGAATATCAGTTCAAGTGCTTTTGTAGTGGACACCTTCCTCTTGAACCTGTGGATACTTGTCTTATTCTGATAGGGTGTTCTCAGAGGCTATCTTGCCAGCATGAAAAACAGTTTTAAAACTAGATGTGTTGTTTCTCAGCACTCTTTGGTAATAATTTTGTTTCTTTTCAGTTGCTTAGATACTAATCAGTACGTTCTTGCACGAGCTAGATTTAACCTGGGCCAACAGAGTGTTGTGACCACTTGCCATATTCTCTTTAGTATGGACATACCTACGTTAAGTTAAAATAACCTCTATAGTTACTTAAAGATCTGCTTAAAAGATTTGCTACTGTTTATACTGTATCGTGTGTGAAAGAGGATATAATTCTTTGATATTTAATAATTTTACTTTTTAAAGTTTTTATGAATTAATAAATCATTTAGCAAGTTCTGACATACTTAAAAATAAGATTAAAGGTCATGAGGCCAGAAAGATAAACTATAGTTTTAAAGTCAGGTATGTTATTATAAATGATATAAAAATCATTGGAAAGATAGGCACATGCTCAGTCCCGTAGGGTAATGTAGAAGGAAGCTGTGCAAGGAAGTTAAGAAAGATTATGCAGACAAAACAGCTTATGAAAGACACATGCTGGACAGTAACATAGGGAAGACATACCAGACAGATGAAGGGCATATGAAAATATACAGGAAGGAAGGGAGGGAGAGGAAACTGAGTGAGGAAACTTTGAGAATTTGATTTGGCAATTCGATTGAGGAAGATGATAATGATGATTAGCAGTAAAGCTAGAAAGAAAAATACAAACCCCAGGTTTTAGCCATAACCAGTTGAGAAGACATTGAAGGATTTTAAGCAGAAAATTAAAATTACACTTTTATAAATCCCTTAAGGCAATGATAAGTATAATAGTAAATATTGGAAGAGATTTAAAATTGCTTAAGAAATATCTTTTGAGTCCTTAGTGAGTAACATTTGTGTGTGTATAGGTATGTGTATGTTGCTGTATATAGTAAGTGTTACATGTACACAAATTTTTACATATTATATAGAGACAATCTGTAAGTAAATAGACTTCTCTTGAATTATGAAAAAAAAAATGACCCAGAACAGACATTGAGAAATGCTAGTATTTAATGAGTACGAGAAGAAAGAAGAGAAAATAGGAATTTCATCAGCAAACAATCTGGTGATGGGGCAAGAAGAGCTAAAAGTAAAGGGACCTGAGAGATGACTGAGTGTTTAAGAGATCTGGCTGCTCAAAGGGCTCAGGTTTGATTCCCAGCACACTCCAGTTCCAGGGAGTGCAGGGAGTGGAACTATTCTGGCTTTCATGGGCCTTTTAAGTACATGCTCCACAGACTCACATGCCGGAGAAACACCCATACGTACAACATTAAAATCAATATTAAAAACAAAACAGAAGAAGAGGAAGAAGAGAAGAGCTGGAATGGGCAAATGAATAAGGAACTACAGAACCATAGTTTCTCAATTTGGGAATATAGGAATGTTAAAAACAAAAGTTCTGAGAAGGTTGTGGAGAAAATAGAACCCCGTCACACACCATTAGCAATGTAAATTAGTATAGCAAATTAAAAATTAATTACAGCAAATTAGAAATGAAGTTATCAAATTATTCAGCTGTTCTATTCAGGGTTACAAATCCAGAGGAAATAAAGTCAAGGAAATATCCACGTCTACATTCTTATTACTGGACTATTCATAATAGCTAGGAAATGGAAATTCCAGTCTCCAACAATTAGTGTTCTGTTACTGTGATGAAACACCATGACCAAGGCAACTTATAAAAGGAATCATTTAATTGGAAACTTTTATAGTGTCAGAGGGTTAGTCCATGATAATCATGGCAGGGAGCATAGTCACAGGCAGGCAGGTATGGTGCTGTAGCTAGGAGTTTATATCCTCATCTGATGGCAGCAGGCAGAGGGAGGGAGGTTGGGTGGGGGAGACTCTGCCTAACTTGGGTGTTTGAAACTTTAAAGCCTACTGTAGTGACACACCTCCTCTAACAAGGTTATACTAGTTACATCTAATCCTTCCCAAACAGTTCCACTAATGAGGGAACTATACATGAAAATATGTGAGCCTCTACAAAAAGATAAGAACTGCTCAGGTTCATCACAATGAACCTAAAATGTTGATTACTTGGAGGTTGAAAGTATAGTGCTTGGATTTTAGAGGCTGGGCCGGGAGTGATAAGGAAAATAAATTAACATTCAGGTATTATACTGCACATAACCTTGACTATAAATAACAACAATGGACAGTATATTTTTAAAATCTAGATGAAAGGATTTGAATATTCTAATAATAAATAAATGACAAGTCTGTTTACCATGATTTAAACATTATACAGTATACACATCGATATCACATGATGCCTCATAACTATGTACATACTATGCCTCATAACTATGTGTTTTTGTGTAACACAAAAGAAACCATTCCAACAAAAGTTAATGTATGACTTTTTTTCTCTCTCTCTTAGTATCTAGCAGGCATCTAAAGTCTCACCAAAATGTTTATGAAGTCATTTACAGAGGAACATAGGCTTTGGAAGTGAAACTAGTATTAGTGTCCTTGATAGAACGTAAATCTGATAGCATTTTTATACACAAGTCGAGATCACTGAACAGAAGAACATTGTAATTTAAAATGGCCATCTTCAGTTTTTATCTATGTCATTATCTATGTACTTGGAGCCTCAAAAAATTTGGAGCTTCAAAACTTTCTACTACCAGAGTTGATGCATTATAGAAACTTATTGTCAGTTTCATACTAAAGCATGCCTTTGATTCTTGAGTATTAAGTTTTAAGTGTAGAGTTGGGTGTGATGGTAAACATCTTTAATCCAAGCACTTGGGAAGCAGAGACAGACGGGTCTCTGTGAGTTCAAGGCCACTTGGGTCTACAAAGCAAGTTCAGAACTGCCAGGGCTACACAGAGAAAAACCCTGTTTCAAAAAAAACAAAACAAAGAAACAAAAAGTTACAAATTACTCCCTCTCCGTACTTTTTCTTTTGTTCATGAGTGAGTACTTCATTCTGCTTTTTTTTAAATAATATTTAATTTTTTTTATATTAATCACAGGTTATTTACTTTGTATTCCAGCTGTAGCCCCCTCCCTCATTCCTTCCCAATCCTACCCTCCCTCCCTCATCTCCTCCTTGCCCCTTTCCAAGTCCACTGATAGGGGAGGCCCTCCTCCCTTTCCATCTGACCCTACCTTATCAGGTATCTTCAGGACTGGCTTCATTGTCCTCTGTGGCCTAGCAAGGCTGCTCCTCCTCAAGGGAGGGGGGAAGGGAGGGAGGGAGTCAAAGAGCCAGCCATTGAGTTCATGTCAGAAATAGTCCCTTTTCCCCTTACTAGGGTACCCACTTGGATACTGAGCTACCGTGGGCTACATTTGAGTAGGGGTTCTAGGTTATATCCATACGTGGTCCTTGGTTGGAGAATCAGTCTCTAGAAGACCCCTGTGCCCTGATATATTTGGTCTTTATGGAGCTTCTGTTCTCTCCAGGTCATACTAACTCCCCCTTCTTTCATATGATTTCCTGCACTCTGCCCAAGGTTTGGTTATGAGTCTTAGCATCTGCTTTGATACACTGCTAGGTGGAATCTTTCAGAGGTCCTCTGTGGTAGGCTCCTGTCCTGTTAGTTGTTTTCTCCTACTTCCAATGTCTATCCCGTTTGTCTTTGTAAGTGAGGATTGATCATCTTACCCTGGGTCCTCTTTCTTGTTTATCTTCTTTAGGTGTACAGATTTTAGTATGTTTATCCTATCTTATAGGTCTAGTACCCACTTATAAGTGAGTATATACTGTGTGTGTCTTTCTGCTCCTGGGATACCTCACTCAGGATTATCTTTTCTAGATCCCACCATTTTTCTGCAAAATTCATGATTTCCTTGTTTTTGATTGCTGAGTAGTATTCCATTGTGTAAAAGTACCACAATTTCTGTATCCATTCCTCAGCTGATGGACATCTGGGTTGTTTCCAGGTTCTGGCAATTACAAATAAAGCTGCTACAAACATGGTTGAGCATATGTCCTTATTGTGTACTTGAGCCTCTTTTGGATATATGCCTAGAAGTGGTATAGCTGGATCTTGAGGAAGCACTATTCCTGATTGTCTGAGAAAGCGCCAGATTGATTTCCAAAGTGGTTGTACAAGTTTACATTCCCACCAGCAATGGAGGAGGGTTCCCTTTTCTCCACAACCTCTCCAGCATGTGTTGTCACTTGAGATTTTTATCTTAGCCGTTCTGATGGGGGTAAGGTGAAATCTAAGGGTCATTTTGATTTGCATCTCTCTGATGGCTAAGGATGTTGAGCATCTCTTTAAGTGTTTCTCTGCTATTCTATATTCTTCTACAGTGAATTCTCTGTTTAGCTCTGTACCTTATCTTTAAATTGGATTGCTTGAGTTATTGCCTTTTAACTTCTTTATTTCTTTGTATATTCTGGATATCAGCCCTCTGTCAGATAGAGGGTTGGTGAAGATCCTTTCCCAGGCTGTAGGCTATTGTTTTGTTCTGACGACAGTCTCCTTTGCTTTACAGAAGCTTTACAGTTTCATGAGGTCCCATTTATTGATTGTTGATGTTAGTGTTCTGTTCAGGAAGTTGTCTCCTGTGACAATGAGTTCTAGGCTCTTCCCCACTTTTTCTTCTAACCGATTTAATGTGTCTGGTTTTATGTTCAGGTCTTTGATCCACTTGGACTTTAATTTTGTGCAGGGTGATAAGTATGGATCTATTTGCATTTTTCCACATGTAGACATCCAGTTAGACCAGCACCATTTGTTGAAGATGCCGTCTTTTTTCCATTGAATGGTTTGGCTTCTTTGTAAAAAGAAGTACTCATAGGCATGTGGGTTTATTTCTGGGTCTTCTATTCATTTCCATTGATCCATCTTTCTGTTTCTATGCTATAACCATGCAGTTTTTGTTACTATAGCTCTGTAGTACAGCTTGAGATCAGGGATGGAGATACCTCCAGATGATCTGTTGTTTTACAGGATCGTTTTGATAATTCTGGGTTTTTTGTTTCTCCATATGAAGTTGAGAACTTTTCTTTCAAGGTCTGTAAAGAATTGTGTTGGTATTTCGATGGGAATTGCATTGAATCTGTAGATTGCTTTTGGCAGCATGGCCATTTTCACTATGTTAATCCTACACATCCATGAGCACGGGAGATCTTTCCATCTTCTGATATCTTATTCAGTTTCTTTATTCAGAGACTTGAAATTTTTTTCAAATAGGTCTTTCACATGCTTGGTTAGAGTTACCCCAACGTACTTTATGTTATTTGTGGCTATTGTGAAGGGTGTTGTTTCCCTGATTTCTTTCTCGGTCCAGTTGTCTTGGGTATACAGGAGAGCTTCTGATTTTTTTGAGTTGATTTTGTATCTAGCCACTTTGCTGAAGGTGTTTATCAGCTGAAGGAGTTCTCTGGTTGAATTTTTGGGGTCACTCAGGTATACTGTCATATCATCTGGGAATAGTGAAACTTTGACTTCTTCCTTTCTGATTTGTATCCCCTTGATCTCTCTTACTCATCTTGTTGCTCTAGCTAGGACTTCAAGAACTGTGTTAAAGAGATATGGAGAGAGTGGACAGCCTTGCCTTGTTCCTGATTTCAGTGGGATTGATTTAAGTTTCTCTCCATTGAGTTTGATGTTGGCTATTGGCTTGCTGTATATTGCCTTTATTATGTTTAGGTATGTGCCTTGTATCCCTGTTCTCTCTAAGACTTTAAACATGAATGGGTGTTGGATTTTGTCAAATGCTTTTTCGGCATCTAAGGAGATGACCTTGTGGTTTTGCTCCTTCAGTTTGTTTATATGGTGGATTACATTGATGTATTCCATGTATTGAACCACCCTTGAATGCCTGGGATAGAGCCTACTTGATCATGGTGGATGATATCTTTTATGTGCTCTTGGTTTCGGTTTGCAAGTATTTTATTGAATATTTTTGCATCAATGTTCATAAGAGCGATAGGTCTGAAGTTCTCTTTTTTTATTGGGTCTTTGTGTGGTTTAGGTATCAAGGTGACTGTATTTTCATAGAATGAGTTTGGTAATGTTCCTTCTGTTTCTATTTTGTATAATAATTTGAAGAGAATTGAAATTTAGCAATTCTTTGAAGGTCTGGTAGAATTCTGCATTGAAACCATCTGGCCCAGGGCTTAGTTTTGAAGGGAGACTGTTGATGACTGCTTCAATTTTCTTGGGGGATATAGGACTATTCATTCTTTCTACCTGATCTTGACTTAATTTTGATAGATAGAATCTATCAAGAAAATTGTCCATTTCTTTTAGATTTTCACATTTTGTGCCATATAGGCCTTTGTAGTACGACCTAATGATTTTTTTGATTTTCTCAGTTTCTGTAGGTATGTCACCCCATCATTTCTGATTTTGCTGATTTGGATAGTTTCTCTCTGCCCTTTAGTTGGTTTGGGTAAGGGTTTGTCTATCTTGTCAAAGAACCAGCTCTTGGTTTCATTGATTCTTTGAATAGTTTTATTTGTTTCTAACTTATTGATTTCAGCCCTGAGTTTGATTATTTACAGCCATCTGTTCCTCTTGGGTGTTTCTGCTTCTTTTTTTTTTTTTTTTTTTTTCTCCTAGGGCTTTCATTTGGGCCATTAAGTTGTTTGTATGAGATGTTACAAATTTCTTCTTGAAGGCACTTAGTGCTATGAATTTTCTTCTGAGTACTGCTTTCGTTGTGTTCCATAAATTTGGGCATTTTGTACTTTCATTTTCATTGAATTCCAGAAAGTCTTTAATTTCCTTCTTTATTTCTTCCTTAACCCAGCTGTCATCGAGTATCAAGTTGTTCAGTTTCCATGTGCATGTAGGCTTTTTGCTATTTCCATTGTTATGGAGGTCCAGCTTAGTCCATTGTGGTTAGATAGAATATGGGAGATTATTTCAGTCTTCTTGTATCTGTTGAGGCTTGCTTTGTGACCAGCTATGTGGTCTGTTTTGGAGAAGGTTCCATGAGGTGCTGAAAAAGAAGGTATACTCTTTTGAGTTTTGGTGAAAATGTCTGTAGATATCTATTAGGTCCATTTGAATTAGGACCTTTGTAAGTGGTTTTATTTCCCTATTTGGCTTTCATCTAGATGATCTCTTGGGGAGAGTGGGCTGTTAAAGTCTCCCACTACTAATGTGTTGGGATCGATGTGTGATTTAAGCTTTAATAATGTTTCATTTACAAATGTAGGCACTCTTGTATTTGTGGCATAGATGTTCAGAATTGTGATGTCCTCTTGGTGGATTTTTACTTTGATGAGAATATAGTGCCACTTCTCATCTTGTCTGATTAATTTTGGTTGAAAGTCTATTTTATTAGATACTAGGATAGCTACTCTGGCTTGTTTTCTGGGTCCATTTGCTTGAAAAACTTTTTTTCAGCCCTCTACTCTGAGGCAGTATTTATCTTTGTTCCATAGGTATGTTTCTTGGATGCAGCAGAATGTTGGATCCTGTTTCCTCACCCATTCTTTTAGTCTTTGCCTTTTTATTGGAGAGTTGAGTTCATTGATGTTGATAGATAATAGTGACCAATGAACATTAGTTCCTTTTATTGTGGAGTTGGTGGTCTTACTGTGATGTATTGCTTTTTTTCTTTTAATTTTTTTTTGGGAAATTATCTGTGTCCTATGTTTTCTTGGGTGAAGTTGTTTTTGTTGGATTGGAATTTTCCTTCTAGTATCTTCTGTAGGGCTGGTTTGCTGTGTAGATGTTGCTTAAATTTAATTCTGTCATGGAATATTTTGTTTTCTCCATCTATGTTGATTGAACGCTTTGCAGGGTATAGTAGTCTGGGTTGCCATCTGTGGTCCCTTAAAATCTACATGACAACTGCCCAGGCCCTTCTGGTTTTCATAGTTTCTGATGAGAAGTCCAGTGTTGTTCTTATAGGTCTACCTTTATATGTTACTTGGCCTTTTTCCCTTGCTGCTTTTACTATCTTTTCTTTGTTCTGTAGATTTAGTGTTCTGACTGTGATGTGACTTGAGGAGTTTCTTTTCTGGTCTAGTCTATTTGGTGTTCTGTAAGACTCTTGTATGTTTATGGACATCTCTTTCTTTAGGTCGGGAAATTTTTCTTCTATCATTAAAATATTTTCTGGACCTTGGAGCCTGGAATCTTCTCTTTCATCAATTCCTATTATTCTTAGATTTTTGCCTTTTCATGGCATCCTTGATTTCTTGGATGTTTTGTGTTTGGGACTTTTCAGATTTTACTTTTTGTTTGAGAGTAGTATCAATTTCTGCGAGATATCTTCAGCACCACAGATTCTCTCTTCCATCTCTTGTATTCCATTGGTGATGCTTAACTTTGTGGTTATTGCTCTTTTCTCTAAGTTCTCCAGCTCCAGGGTTTTCTCAGTTTGTGTTTTCTTTACTGATTCTAATTCTGTTTTCATGACTTGCACCATTTCCTTCATCTGTTTAAAATTGGATTCTTATCTCTCTATGATGGTCTCTATTTTTGTTGTTGTTGTTGTTAGTTTCCTCCCTATATGCCACTAATTGTGCCTCTATCTGCGCCTCCATTTGTTTGCCTAAATTTGCCTGTCTTTCTTGAGAGCTTTGTTCATTGTCTCTTTCTTTGCCTCCACTGGGTGGCCAATTCTTTGAGAGAATTGTTTATTTCCTCTTTAACTGTCTGTATGGCTATTTGAGAGATTTGTCTGTTTCCTCTTTATGTGCCTCTAATAATTGGATAAACATAGCTTTAAAGTCATTTTCCTGTGTTTCTGATGAATTGGAGCATCCATTGATTTTGGGGGTTGCTGGTGAAGCCATGATGTCCTGATTTTTGTTGGATGTGTTCTTATGCCAACCTCCGTCCATTTGCTTATCTGTAACCTTCACTGTTTGTTCCTGGAGTCTGCAGATCAGAGTGGTACTGTCTTTCTCTGGTGTCTGGAGAATGAGGTCCAGTGGTTTCAGCATGTGTGTTGGTGTTTCAGCTCTACCTGTGGGAAAAAAGTCCGCGGGCGCAGAAGGACAAATGTGGGCAAGCGTGCGCATGTGTGTGGAAGTATGCCCTGAGGGACAGGGTGCTAGAGAAGGTAGAGGCCTTCAGTGTGAGTGAGGGGCGCCTTGCAGGCACTGAACGGGTCACAGGCGCTAAAGGTATCACAAGTGCTGGTGTGATGATGGCGGGCACAAATTTCCTGAGTATGTCAGTGGCCTACAGGCTCCTGGTATTCGTCTCTTAACTGAGCTCCAGGAGTTATTTGCCTAAACTCCCCTGGTAGATCCGCAGAGTAGGGGCTTCTGTTTCCCACAGTGGATGTGTGGGTGGGAGGGATCTGATGTCTGGCTGGTTGCTTATAAGCACCTTGGATCTGAGGCTCTGTAGGCATTTGAGGGTGCACTCACTCTCTAGCAGGTCAAATGGTAAAGCACAGGGGTTCCTCCTGTTCTCTACTGGCCAGTTTGGACCTGCTGAGTCAAATGTGGCAGGTTGAGCTCATTCAGCTCAGTGGTGTTGTAGCTGTTGAACTAGGGAGTCCAGCTGTGGCTGCAGAGCTGGAGTGTCCAGGTGCCTGCTGGGAAGTCCTGGGGAGCCACAAAAGTGGTCCACAGACCTCGGTGGCCTGGCGCCTGGTGTACCTGGGTGGTTTGGCAGTTCTGCTGGACTTTGGTGGCTGTACAGCTGGCTATCTGCCACTGAGGGATTGGGCGACCCATGCAGTCACTAGCTGGGAGGCCCTGGGGAACCTGTACTATTGCTGGCAGGCGTGGGACCCGGGAAGGATTGTACCGTGGATCTGGGATTAGGCAGGAGGGTACTCGGCGGGCGGGTACAGCTGGCAGCCCCGGCTGAGGAGCTAGGAGCCCCGCCTCTGCTGTCAGGGTCCCCAGGCAGTGAGTTCTGTGCAAAGCGTCGTCACTGGCGCTGTGTATTGGCCTCCCCCCAACCCCAGAAGGAAGGCCCGAACAAGCGAAGTACCCCTTTCCATTCCCAGAGACCTGAATCTAAATGTTCTCCATTCCTATGATGTCCCCTCTCTTTCAGGAAGCCAAAAAGTTGATTTTCTGGCTTCAGTTGCCCCTCCACTCACCAATTTCAGAGTTTCAAATCCTTGGCCTCTCAGAAAGGGTGTGTGCTGGTTGCCACCCTCTTGGATCCACCTCATTCTGCTTTTTTAAAGCATGGTTTTCTGCCTGCTCTCCTCACTCAGCCAGGCAGGCATTCCTCACACTGAGCATCCCTCAGCTTTCACTTGCTAGAATTTGTATTTGAAGGTCCACAGTGACAGTTAGTATGCAAGCCATGTTAGTTTATATAAATGCAGTTTAATCCAAGTCAATTTAAACTTTCCCTTTTATAATGTCCACTTAATTAGAATCATTTTAGGAATACTCATACCTTGGTGATAGTATCTTTCATTTTTGTGACTAAAATTATTGATTCTTTGGTGAAAGTTTTTAATTAAGAAAACCCTTTACATATTCTTATAGACTAAGAATCTAAAAATTCACTTGCCTCGCTTCTAACTGTTGGGATTAAAAGTGTGCTACCACATAGGCTCAAGGTGGATTGTTTTTATCGAAATTGGTAGTTGTTGTATGGTTCTACAATAGAGTTCAAAATCAAATTGTAGGATATAAACCGGGAGATGAATCATCCACCTGTAAAAATAAGAATAACCATGTGGGGGAAAAAGACAACTTACTGTTTTTCTAATAAGGACTTTTAGTTCTTAAAATGATACTGAAAAAATTGTAGATTTATAACAGTAAATGATGCTTCAGTTTGACATAAGATTGTTATCAAACTGGGAAAGAAATAGTTCTAAAAGAAGTTAGTGAAAATGTGTAATGTCAATTTTTTATACTAATAAAGATAAAAATCCCTTTGTAAACTTTGTACAAATTAAACTGGTGCTTTGTTATTAAATTTTATTCATATGTGCAGTTTTAGAATTACTGTTGCAGTTTGGAAAATGTTGAGAATATGTATAATCTCCAACTGCTCTATAGTAACATTAAAATGAAAATGAAGTATAGATACGGTTCATCATCATCATCATCATCTTACTTTCTAGGTAGTCATCATGAAGATTGAATGTGTGAACACTGAACCATTGCTGCTAGTGGGTCTTATGGGCCTTTGGTCACACACTGTTAATTAATCAGTATGGAATAACTGTTGCATACTGTTATATAGCTTTCTCTTAAAGACACTACCTATTTCATTCTAGCACTGGAATTGCTAAGGACAGGAGGATCAATAAAGATCAGCCTTGATTATGTAGCAAATTAAGGCCAGCTTAGGTACATGAGAACCTGTCTACAAACGAACAAACATACTTTATTTAAAGTGAACACCTGTAGCTCATGCCTAAGCATATGTTACCTGACACATTTCCTCTGGGACATTACAGCCTGCATACACTTAGCAACCACATAGGCTCAAGGTGGATTTTTTTAAACGAAACTGGCAGCTGTGTGGATCTACAAGAGTCAAAATCAAATCATGAGATACAGACTAGGAGACGAATCATCCACTTATAAGAATGAGAATAACCATGTGGGAAAAAGACAACTTACTGTTTTTTCTAATAAGGACTTTTAGTTCTTAAAATGATACTGCAAAAATTGTAGATTTACAACAGTAAATGATGCTTCAGATTGACACTGAACCTTGTGCTCCGATCACTTTATACAGTGGGATCAACAAAAAACACAAAAATGTGGAAAGCAACACTACATAGTCTGTAAGAAGGACGGTTGTTTATATCAGTGAGTACTGAGCCCGGAAGGCGGAGTGCTGCTTTGTGGGGAATATGTGTTAGGCCATTTAAGAAACTTGTGGGTTTTTGTTTTTGCTTCTTGTTATTGCCACTTTGCACATGTCAAAGGTGCATGAGGGTAAAAACACAGACAAAAAAAAAATATGTGTAGAGTATAAATAGTAGTGAATGAATTTGTAATTACAGAATTTGAAAACATAAGTGTCAACTCTATAAAAAATACTGTTACTATATAGTTGACACAGAACCTTCTTTGTTTCTTTTTGTATTTTGGGATAGTTCACAACCTGAAGTGGACAGAGCATGTGAAGGGTTCAAAGGGTGACTGCATCTTAACTCAGGGTATACTTTGGTTTAGACATGTCAGTTAATGCAGACTTGTGCTGTCCTCCTGCTTGTTTTATATGCAAACAGTTCTTAATACAGGGGCCATTGTCACCTGGTGGGACCACTGCACAATTGCTTGCACAATTGAACAAATAATTTAACAGTCCTTTAAACTCTTGTGTCATCTCTCAGCTCTTTGTTCCTGAGGACTTTTGTCTAAGCTTGTACTGTTCTTAATTCAGTGGAATTTATTTTTCCCATACTTTTGTTCTCCACGCTAATTTTTAATTTGCACTCTGCAGTGATAGCAGAAAGTTGGTGTTAATTAAAATCTAGTAATTTCAGTTTTAAATTAATTCAGTTTATGCAGCTGTTTTCCATGAGCCCTGTTGGTGATCATAATATTTAAGTTCTGAGGTGATGAGGTGACATTAGGGTCAGTGGTAGGCAGTCTAGAGATATAGTCATCTTCCTTCAAGGGTTCTGCTGGTATCACCCTACATGCTGAGTATGTGCTGAGAAAGAGGTATCCCTGTCTTGTTCTGAGCAACAACCTCCAGCATCACATCTTGAAAGCCTTTGGGTCCACTACTCCTCACTCAGGAGTAGTAATGGCAGTCTAAGACCAACAGTCTTCTAGATCATGCAGGACATAGGCTGTATGCTGATGTCGCTTGATGTATGACAGTCTTTGATTTGGAAGTTAACTGTCTGTAATAAATAGGCTTTGCATGTTATATATATTCCCTAAACATTCCTCTTGGAAAAATAATAAAGATTATTAGAATGCTGTAATTATATTCCACTTGTAACAAATCTTTAATATATTTTTGTTCTTAATATGTTACTTCAAGATTTTGTTTTAAATTGAAACCCTTACAAATTTGTTCCTTTTTTTTTTTTTTTTTTTTTTTTTTTTTTTTTTTTTTTTTTTTTTTTGCTATTTTGGATTTAAACAAAAATATATGTAGAATTCCAATACTGCTTTTAATATATTACAGGGGTTAAGGAATAAACCAAAGAAAACAGCACATGTGAAACCAGACCTCATAGATGTTGATCTTGTGAGAGGTAAGTCCTGGAAAAGTAAATGTGGAATGCCAGTAAACACTGATTCTAAAGAAACAATTCAAAATAGTTCAGATAGGAACCTTCATAGAAATACATGAAGACAGGAATAGCATGCATGAGAGACAGTGGAAACACCAACTTGTTTTTCCTTCCTTGAAATACAATTTCAAGGAATAGTAGTATAAAAGAATAACAGTTCTTGTTTGCACAGCAAACTGTAATATTAATATTTATAGCTATTAATAAAATTATAGCTGGGTGTTGTGGCAGATGGCTATGATCCTAGCACTTAAAACAAATATGTGAATGAATGAATGAATGAATGAATGAATGAATGAATGAATGAATGAATGAATACAAAGCATAAAAAACCAAGGTCACACTTATTAGTCCTGTCTGGTATAGAGCCCAACTGTGCAGATCATGCTGGCCTTAAATTCAACAAGAGTCACCCACCTCTACCTCTTGAGTGCTGGAGATGTGTGCATTTGGAGGCTGGAGGTTAACCTCTGGTGTCTTCCTGGACTGTTTTTCAGTTTGTTTTCTGAGGAAGTATCTCTCCCTTAGCCTAGAACAGTGGTTCTCAACCTTCCTAGTGCTGTGACCCTTTAATACAGTTCCTCATGTTGTATTGACTTCCAACCATACTATTATATTCGTTGCTATGCCATAACTGTAATTTTGCTGTTGTATAGCTACTGTGTAATTTTGTGAGTCCAAAGGGGTCACAGTCCATAGGTTGAGAAACATTGGCCTAGAACTTGATGATTTGGGTCATTTGCCCCCAAATATCCCCCGTGTGTGTTCAGTTTCAGAGTGCTGGGATTATAAGCTTGGCCCCTCATTATAAGCTCGGATTATAAGCTTGGCTTTTGTGTGGATGCCAGGATCAGAACTCCAGTTCTCAGCTTTACACAGTGAGCCATCTCCCCGACTTACTGTATAAATTCCTAAAGAGCTAAAAGTAAGTCCTGTTTTTATGAAATATGTGGGAGAAATCCTGTTATTTCAGCTGAAAAATTTCTTTTAAGGTGTATGTTGAGTGTGATATCTGATTGAGTAAGATTGCTTTTGAAAATGACTGCTATTCCATGTTAATTATTTCACAGTCATAGCATGTAATAAAATTATATGCCACTTGTTGTTTTCCAAACATTGAATTGATTTTTGTAGGGAGTTAAAGAAAAGGAAAGTCTGTCATTATGTTTAACTTTTTTCCTCAGGGTCTGCATTTGCTAAGGCAAAGCCTGAAAGTCCCTGGACTTCTCTGACTAGAAAAGGGATTGTTCGAGTTGTGTTTTTCCCCTTTTTCTTCCGGTGGTGGTTACAAGTAACGTCGAAGGTCATCTTTTCCTGGCTTCTTGTCCTCTATCTTCTTCAAGGTATAATTCAGTAATGGAAATGTATATGCTTTTAACTTCCAGAATGCTCTATTTTTATGATTAAGACATTGTTCTAAACATGTACTGATACTGTGCATGAAGTAACTACTGCTGTTATAAATGAGGTACTTTGATAGTAAATGTTTGAGGTCTGGTGAAATGGCCCAGTAGATCACGGGGCTCTGGTTTATTCTTAGGACCTGTATGGTACTGTGGCAGAGGGAGCAAACTAACAACCCAAAGTTTTCTCTGACCCCACATACACTCTGTATAAGGAATAGGGGAATAGGAGCAGGAAAGGGCAGGGGGGATTAGATAAAAGCCTTTGTACCCATGACACACAGATACACCCTTATCTTCTTTCTGCAGCACATGCTGACCTTGAAATGCAGTTTTGGCTTCCTGGGTTAAGCTTACTGCTGGAGGGCATCCTGCCTGGCACTTCCTTTTATTTGTTTACTTTTTAGTACCACTTCTGCAAGTTAGTTTTTTTCTATACAAAGTATGGTTTATTTTCTATCTTGACTGCTGTGATCTGATCTATCCTTATGTTGTATTAGAACTAATATTTATACCACATACTCCTTCAAGTGCTTTCTCGGATTCCTGTTTAATGTCCACAATCACCCAGGAGAGTAGAAAAAGGATTATGTCTTGCTAGCTGGACATGGCACTTGAAAATCATGAGGCTCTCAGATCTCACTTCTCCTATAGAATAGTGTCACATACCGTGTAGTCACCATCAGTCAGGTCTAAGCGCTCTGACTCCATAGCCACAAATCTATTGTGTTGCCTCCCAGCATTCTATTACAGTCTTTCTGTTAAAGTGCATTGTATGACATTGCTATAGTTTCATCAAGTATTATGTAGGTCTTTCGATTTTCTAAAATGATTTATGTGTATGATTGTTTTGCTTGCATGGATGTGCACCAGATGCATACTTGATGCCACAGAAGCCAGAAGAGGGTGTTAGACCCCTAGACCTGGAGTTAGAGATGGTTGTGGGTGTCCATGTGGGTGCTGGGAACCGAGGCTGTTCTCCTAAATGGAGCAGCAGGTACTGTTAACTGAACCATATTTCTAGCCCTATGCCTTACAATTCTGACTAAGGAAAATATATTTGTTAAAATAAATATTCACTTTATTTTGTTAAATTATGCCCATCATGACATTTGCCCGTGAATGCATACATAGGCTTTTTTCAGAATATTCACATTACATAACCATATTACTATGATAAAAAAATGAACAAAGACCTATTATATTATTATTATTATTATTATTATTATTATTATTATTATTATTTCTTGAAAACAGAGCTAAATACTCTTAGTTCAAAAAATTAAACTTGGTTGGATCTGGACGTCCAGGCAGTGCCTTTACTGTTGTTGTAAACCTGGCTTTCCTTATTACTCCCACTCTTGTTAGGTCTTTCTGTGAAGAAGCTGGGAGGAACCCTCCATGATTTCTTCTTACTTTATGTTTCCATAATCCTTTGTATTTATGACCTAAGGAAGAGAATGTTTCTTTTTCCAAGTGCCAGATTTAATTTCTAAAGAAAATTTTGATTGAAGCATATGTGATGGTTTTTGAGTGCAGTTCTCATGCTAGGAAGGACGAGGATTGCCATGAGTTCCAGGATAGCCTGGGCTACTTAATGAGACTTGGTCTCAATAACAAAGGAAGAAGGGCTAATTTTGACTTTTGTTTAAACTCATGAAAATATCTTTAAACAAAACAAAACAGGAAAAAAAAACAGCTTCTGCCTAGAGCTACTAGTATCATGACAAACTATGGTTACATCTGTACCTAAAGTAGAAGAAATAAACCTGTTTCAGGACATCAGTCTGTAAAGGTTTTATGTCTAGACAGTCTAAGAAATGGAGGGAGTAAAAACAGGCTGTCTTCTATACGTTGTACTGACTAGCAATGATGAGTGGTTAGTGACTTTGCTGGGAAATATGTAAAAGTATATTTGTTTTCAAAATCTTAAGTAATGGGGCTGGAGACTTAGCATTGATAATAGAAGTCAGCATCTGTCGAGTTCTGGGTTAGCTCCCAGTACCACATAAAACTGGCTACAGTGGTCCACTCTTGTATTCCAGCACTCGGGAAGCAGAGGCAGGAGACTTGGAAGGAGCCTCCAAGGCCATCTTTGTCTGCTTAGGTTCTGGCTGGGCTGAGATACACAAGCTCCCATCCCAGGGGCCAAAAACTTGAACTAACAAGCGTTTTGTAGCCTTACTAAACACTTACTAAAAGACTTCCTTACTATGTGTAACAGAATAAATGTACTTGAAATTACTGTGAATTATTTTATTGTGATCTAACAAGAAATTACCTTGGGTTTGAGTCCATACAATCTTCATTACAAAGCTGAGTGAGTGTATGTTAGTCTTGTCTTATCTTGTTCCAAGGATATATTACAAATATCATGGTTAGGCAACAGCAAATAATGAGAGTCTAAAGAGCTTATATAGAGTAGTGGTGGTGGTGGTGGTGGTGGATGTGAGATAGTAGCTCTCTGTTTTCCTGGCTGACCTGGAGCTCACTGTGTAGAACAGCCTGTCCTTTTACTCACAGAGATCATCTGGCTGCTGAGTGCTGAGATCAAAGGTGTATATGGCCACACCTGGCAACATGGAGTAACATTTTAAATTTTGGAAGAGTTTAGTAAGAAGTATTATAAGAACAATTTTTAAAGCTTTAAAAAAGTGACTATAGATCTATAACTAAATATATATATTTTTTCTCTCCATTTGTAGTTGCTGCAATAGTATTATTCTGTTCCGCTCCTAGCCCACATAGCATACCTCTAACTGAAGTGATTGGGCCAATATGGCTGATGCTGCTTTTGGGAACTGTGCATTGCCAGATTGTTTCAACAAGAACACCCAAACCTCCTCTAAGCACAGGAGGGAAAAGAAGGAGGTACTGCTTGTCAAAAAGTGATCTTTTTGTAGCTATCCATTATTTCAGTATGGAAGTTTACTTTTGTGTGTGTGCCTGTGTGTGCGCGTGTGTGCATCTGCCCATATATGCGAGTGCCCACAGAGACCAGAAGTGCGTTAGATGCCCTGGAAGTGGAGTTGCAGGTGGTTGTGAGCTGTTGTGTTATGTGGTTTTGGGAACTGAACCTCCGTCCTTTTCAAGAGCACCAAGTGCCTTTAACCACCAAACCGTCTCTACAGTCCTTGGAATTGTTCTTAATGGCTCTTAGCTTCATAGAGGATGGTGTTCTTGTGCACAGTTGCTCTTTCTGATTAAACCCTAAACTCCAGAACCAGTCACCAGGTGATGAGTTTTCTGTAGCTGTTTATGGGCCACTTGGGTGCCACATGTCTGTGGGATTTGTTCTTGCTGTAGAAGTTTGTGTTTGTTTGTTTTTCTTAAAGTTCACTTCCAGTTAGCAGTATCAAAATAGGAAGTAGATGTTACATGAAGTAAATTAAGTTCTGCTACTTAGAAAGATCTTGTGTTTCTAAGATTCTTTAAAATAGAGCTGAGAAAAAAAAAAAAAAGCTGTTTATTAAATGTCATTCGAAGCTGTTGAATAGTGCCTGCTGATGGGCTAACATAGCAAGTCTCCTCACTGGCCCCGAGCACAAGCAGTTCCATTTTAAAATGCTTTGGAACAGTATTTCTTTTGAATATTATTGCTAAGACATTGTAATATTTGTAGTTAGGAGTATCGAGATTCCAAGTCCATCTTATTTTTGGAAGATAATATTTACATTAGTTAAATAACTGCTTAATTAGTTTATAATTCTCTCCAATGTAAAGTTTTCTTCATCTATAGAGAAGTAACAGTTACATAGGGAAGGAATGCTTTGTAAGTATCTTTCCAGTATGACCCGTATAATAGTATGTGCATTGACTATTCGTGTGAGTATGAGCAAGGAGCAATATCCCTGTATTTATTGAAATTGAATATGCAGTGTAATACATGGTTCAACTTCTGTCTAGTACATTTGAATTTTATTGTATGTCAGTAAGCTTCTGTGTTCTGTGAATTTTTGAATGTGATTTTAAAGTACCTCCCACTGTTAATCTTTTCTCCTTAAGGAAATTAAGAAAAGCAGCCCATTTGGAAGTACACAGGGAAGGAGATGGCTCTAGCACCACAGATAACACACAGGAGGGGGCGGTGCAGAGCCACAGTGCGGGCCCCTCTTACAGTGTTGGCGCTGTCTTCAGAGATTTCTGGCATGCTGCTTTCTTTTTATCAGGGTTTGTATTTTTTCAAGGCTTCATATGACATAAAGATGCTCTATTCCTTTTCTGATGTTTGTCTAGAAAGTGAATATTAATGACTTGATATTACATCTTCATTACATATTTTATTTTGATAGAGGGTTACAGTTTAAGGAGAAAGAGCATGAAGTTTATGTGGGATTATATCTAAATAGGTTTATCTGTGTGGAAATGAGTATATCCTAGCAAAGTATAGTGAAGATTTCTTGATGTTTTAAAATTTTTTTCTAGTATTATTTTACTCTATTAATTAGTTCATTGCGTTTATTAGTATTGCATGTCAGAATTAATACAGCATGTGACTATTTCTGCTTTTTTCTTTTACATCTACTTTAACTTGAAATAAGCACTGTGAGTTAAGTGAATAAACTATATGCTACAGTCTAAAGTCCTTCATTTGTTCACTGTGTTTTTGTATAGTTTGTATCATCAATGAATATTGACCAAATAGGAGAAAATATTTATAGCTGACTTCAAAAGTAAATTAAACCTAGCTCAAAGTGTTATGTTATTAATACTTTGAATACTTGGCTCAAACAGTTAAGAGTTAATGGTACTGGTTTATATAAGGCATAGCATAAATTAGAAGACTAGTTAAAAAACCTATCGATTAATATTGGATATATTTGAGGGAGTTAATAAGTCAAGAAAAGACATACTATATTTTTTAAAAAATAACTTTTCTATCATTTTGCTAACAACTGCACTAGCTTTTGCTAACTACTTTCCAAAATTTTCATCTGTTTATATTTATGAGCTGTTATGATAAAGCTTACCATGTATTAAGCAAATGTATACTCTGTTTATTTTTACTGTTTATAATTTTTTAGAAATGATTTTATAATTAACTTCTGATTTTGATAATTAGCAGTAACATGGCATTTAATCCAATTGTATGTTTTTTCCTTAAAATGATTTGTTTTTATTTCTGTTTTTAACGTGGACTCAATTCTATCTCATCTAAAAGAGCTCTTGTTTTTGTTGTTTTCTTGCTTTGTTATTTTAACAGAGTTTTCCTTCAGAAGATGTAGAAGTTTAATTACTGAAAAGTCAATTTAAGTGTTTCCGAAGACTTTCAGATGAGCAGTTATAAATAACAAAGTAGATATATTTAGCTTTCAGAAAATCATTTAGTTGTTTGGTTGATATTGTTATATTATGGACAGCATTTAGTGTCCACTCAAATGAGACCCAGACTTCAGTTTTCCTTCTGCTGGTCCATAGCCTGAAAATGGCTAGGACTGCCAGGCATTGATACTGTAGTGTCCAACTCCCTTAGGACTGACTCTGTAATTATGACAACTGTAACATTATAAGTAGCTTAAAACATGAACCATTTTCAGCTGTCTGATTTATGGTTTGGCTGGCCAGCTTATGAATGAAACTATTTTAAATGTTAGGTACAAACAGATCCTCAGAGAAATACTAATTTTAGAAATTCAATGCTGAATTCTGAAGTCTTAGTGCCCTGTTCTTTGAAGCTTTGATAAGTGACTACATGCTTAGTACTGAAATAGCAACTGAGACTTACAGTTCTTCTGGTGATAAGTGGAAAAAAGCTTGACTCTTACTGCTTAGGTATCTGAGTTATGTAGCTGATGGAAGAGTACATAAAAGCACAGTGGATAACTTCTGTGAGTGATAGCATGGTTTTCTAGAGGTTAGAATAAAAGGTTATTTTAGTCATATGTCTATATACAGTTCATTCTTAAAATAGAACAGCTCATCTGAGTGAGGTTTCAGCTTCTTCCCTGGGTCTTCTTTGTTGCTTAGCTTCTTTAGGGCTATAGATTTTGGTATGTTTATCCTATATTAAATGGCTAAAATTCACATATAAGTGAGTATATACCATGTGTGTCTTTCTGCTTCTGGGTTACCTCACTCAGGATAATCTTTTCTAGTTCCCTCTATTTGCCTGCAAATTTCATGATTTCCTTGTTTTTTTATTGCTGAGTAGTATTCCATTGTGTAAATGTACCACAATTTCTGCATCCATTCTTCAGTTGAGGGACATCTAGGTTGTTTTCAGATTTTGGCTATTATGAATAATGCTGCTATGAACATAGTTGAGCAAATGTTCTTGTTGTATGGTTTAGCATTTTTCGGATATATGCCCAGGAGTGGTATGGCAGGATCTTGAGGTAGCACTATTCCTAATTTTCTGAGAAAGCTCCAGTTTGATTTCCAAAGTGGTTGTACAAGTTTACATCCCCGCCAGCAATGGAGGAGGGTTCCCCTTTCTCCACATCCTCTCTAGCATGCATCATCCCTTGAGTTTTTTATCTTAGTCATTCTGATGGGTGTGAGGTAGAATCTCGAGGTTTTGCATTTCCCTAATGACTAAGGACGTTGAACATTTCTTTAAGTGTTTCTCTGCCATTTGAATTCCTCTGTTGAGAATTCTCTGTTAAGCTCTGTACCCCATATTTTAATTGGATTACTTGGTTTGTTTGTGTTTAACTTCTTGAGTTCTTTATATATTCTTGATATAGACAATGAAAGTAGGAGAAGACAAGGAACAGGACAGGATCCTTCCACAAGGAGCCTCTGAAAGATCTCCCCATCAGGGTATGGGCGGGGATACTGAGACTCATAGCCAAACTTTGGGCAGAGTACAGGAAACCTTGTGAAAGAAGAGGGAGATAGAAAGACCTGGAAGGGACAGGAATTGCACAAGGAGACCAACAGAGGGAAAAAAAAAAAAAAAAAAAAAAAAAGAAAAAGGAAAACAAACAAACAAAAACCCTGGGTCCAGAGATCCCTGCAGAGACCAATACTCCAACTAAGGACCATGCATGGAGAGGACCTAGACTCCCTGTTCAGTTTCCAAGTGGGTTCCCTAGTAAGGGTGAAAGGGGCTGTCTCTGACATGAACTCAGTGACCGGCTCTTTGATCACCTCCCCCTTGGGGGGGGGTGCAGCCTTTCATGGCCACAGAGGAAGAGGAAGCCAGCCCTGATGAGACTTGATAGAGTCAGATAGAAGGGGAGGAGGTCCTCCCCTATCAGTGGAATAGGGAAGGGACACAGGGAGAGAAGAGGGAAGTAGGATGGGACTGGGAGCAAGATGGAGAGCGCTATAGCCAGGATACAAAGTGAATATATTGTAATAAATATGTAAATGAATAAAATAATAAACTGTTAAAAAAAAAAAAAAAGAACACCTCAAACTCAACCAAGTGCCAAGTGCTCTGCCCAAAGTCTGGCTGTGAGTTTCTTCATCTGCTTTGATCCCCTGCTAGACGGAGTCTTAGAGGACATCTGTGGTAGGCTCCAGTCCTATTCCCTCTCTTCTACAGCTTCCCAGAAATCTGAGCAAAAGCAAGTCAGAGATGAGGTGGTAGCATAGAGGGAGGAAGGTATTTTATGGAGTGAGCTCTGTTGGTAATCACTATCCCTGTTTTCATATAATCTTTACCCTGTCTGTCTTAGAAAAACCATTTTGACTGGAAGATCATCACTAGGCTCCAGTGGAGTTTCCTTTCACTCTGCATGTTTTTAGCCACTGTTTCTTCCTTACATATTGGGTTCCAGACCTGCGATCTTATTTGCTTGATGCTCTTAGAATTTTCTGTCTTTTCATATACACTTACCTTGCTTTCCTGTCTGATTCATGTATCTACTTTCCAGTTGTCTTTTACTTTATTATCTTCTCTTTCCCTTCTTGATCCAGTCAAATTTCCATGAGCCTTTCATGAATACCTCTCCAACATACTGTGAGTTTATTTGAATTTCAAGGTACTTCACTTTTTAAAATTCTATATCTGCATATTACATGGTGTTAAAGAGAAGTAAAGGGAATTGTTGATAATATTTTTTTTTCTAGGCGAAGAAGGTAACAAGGTACCTTTGCACTCTTCCTTGATATATATATATATATATATATATATATATATATATATATATATATATTTTATGTTCTTCCTATTCCCCCTTTCTACCATAACATTTTCTTGCTGCTCTTTGGTTATCTTTAATCAGAGGCTCATTTCTCTAGGATTTTTCATGTCACTGGGATCACTCAAAAGGAAAACATTAGGAGATTGCAAGTCTTGCAAATCTTTGGAAATGTGTTCTGAATATAAAGTATTTGAACTCTATAGGGTGTATGGGAATGTGGTCTGCTTGTTTCTGTTAGTTCTTTGGGAGAAGAACAGACAGGAAAAAGACAGGCCTCTTTGTATAAGACAAAAACTTTCTGTGTTTTGACAAAATTGTACAAGAAATCATAATAGATTCTAAAAAGAGGGGCAGTTAAAAGTCCTGTGAAGAACGTAAATTGTCTCTCATTTAGGGACTGTTTTGTGTTGGAATTTCTTCAAACTGGCTGTGGTATTTCACCTGTAATCTCTTTATGTTATTTCTTGATTCCAAAGTCAGCATTTAGAATAGGTGAGTCTTAAGTCTCCATTTAGTTGTTAAATTTTCAAATTAATTTTGAAATTTAATTTTAATTAAATTAATTTTTAAAATTGAATTCGCATACAGGTATTTTGGCTATTTTGAACACCCAGTGTCTGAGTAGATTCTTTATCCTGCCCATTGCTGCCACCCACCACCTCTGTCCATCCCCTTTTGTAGCCTGTCCCACCCAGTCTCTTTTTTTTTTCATTAGATCCCATGTGTCCTTTTGACCACCTTCTGCTCAGTTCTTAAGCAAATTCCCATAGAACTGAATCACTAAAGTTTAGAAGAGAGTTTACCAAAAACGCTGTCTACATTGAGGTCTTTGATCCACTTGAACTTTAGTTTTGTGCAGGGTAATAAGTATGGATCTATTTGTATTTTTCTACATGTAGACACGCAGTTAGACCAACACCATTTGTTGAAGATGCTATCTTCTTTCCATTGTATGATCAAAGACCTCAACATAAAACCAGATACACTAAACCTGTTAGAAGACAAAGTGGGAAAGAGCCTTGAACTCATTGGCACAGGAGACAACTTCCTGAACAGAACACCAACAGCACAGGTTCTAAGAGCAACAATCAATAAATGGGACCTCATGAAACTGAAAACCTGCAAAGGACGCTGTCATCAGAACAAATCGACAGCCTACAGATTGGGAAAGGATCTTCACCAATCCTATATCTGACAGAGGGCTAATATCTAGAAAATATAAAGAACTAAAGAAGCTAAACAGCTACAAATCAAGTAATCCAATTTAAAAAATGGGGTATGGAGCCAAACAGAGAATTCTCAATAGAGGAATATCGAATGGCAGAGAAACACTTAAAGAAATGCTCAAACTTCTTAGTCATCAGGGAAATGCAAATCAAAACGACCCCGAGATTTCACCTTACATGCATCAGAATGGCCAAGATGAAAAACTTAAGTGATAACACATGCTGGAGAGGATGTGGAGAAAGGGGAACCCTCCTCCATTGCTGGTGGGAATGTAAACTTATACAACTACTTTGGAAATCAATTTAGTACTTTATCAGACAGTCAGGAATAGTGCTACCTCAAGATCCAGCTATACCACTCCTAGGCATAGATCCAAAAGATGCTAAGTATACAATAAGGACATGTGCTCAACCATAGTAGCAGCTTTATTTGTAATAGCCAGAACCTAGAAACAACCCAGATGTCCCTCAGTGGAGGAATGGGTAAAAAAATTGTGGCTCCTGTCCTGTTCCCTGCCCTTTCCCTCTTCCAAAGTCTATCCTGTTTGCTTTTCTGAATGAAGATTGAGCATCTTCCCCAGGGTCCTCCTTCTTGCTTAGCTTCTTTAGGTGTACAGATTTTAGTATGATTATCCTATAATATGTCTACTATCCATTTATAAGTGAGGATGTACCATGTTTGTCTTTCTGTTTCTGGGATACCTCACTCAGGATGATCTTATCTAGTTCCCACCATTTGCCTGCAAATTTTATGATTTCCTTGCTTTTATTGCTGAGTAGTATGCCATTGTGTAAATATACCACAATTTCTGTATTCTTTCCTCAATTGAAGAACATCTGGGTTGTTTCCAGGTTCTGACTCTTATGAATAAAGCTGTGATGAACATGGTTGAGCAAATGTCCTTGTTGTGTACTTGAGCATATTTTAGATATATGCCTTGGAGTGGTATAGCTGGATCTTGAGGAAGAGGTTACTTCTTAATTGTATGTCCTCCAATTTTACTTTTGTCAGATTTATAACCTTATTGATTAAGTTTTCCTTTTTCCATATATTTTTGTGCTACAAAGTGTTTTATGTTTCTGTTGTATATTAAAAGAAACTTATCAAAGAACTTATGTATACTAAAGGTAAAATATCTAGGATAGTATTAAGTCCCTACTTATAACTTATCTGATGAGACTACAAGGATAATATTTTAAAAATAAAAGCTTAAAATATGTTAGCCCTAAAAAATTGAGCAAATTTTTTTCTTCTGGACATTTTCCACAGGCCAGGTGATTTGTGCTAAGAGTTACTAAGTAAATTAGTAAATTCTCTTTGTGAATTGGTATTTGTAGTATCTCAAAACCTACTATAAGTTGAAGTAGCATTTTATTTGAATGGTCATATTGTTTCTCATATACTGTAAATATAAAGGTAGCCATTTAAATGTGAAAAATACTGCTTTATGTTATCAATACCAGATTTAAATTTCTATCAACCTGTACAGAATGAGCTAAGTCCACATAAAATATTTTTATATATTCTTGTTTTTAGGTCAAAGAAAGCAAAGAATTCACTTGATAAGTCAACTGAGACTGACAATGGCTATGTATCCCTTGATGGGAAAAAGACTGTAAAAAGCAGTGAGGATGGAGTACAAGGCCACGACCCTCCGTGTGAAACTATTCGACCAGAAGACACAGCATGGGCCACTCGGACTCCAAGGAATTTTCTTGCCAAAGTCAGTGTTGCTTTAGAGTTTGTTTGACCTTATATGTGCTGACATGGGGAGATTTAGGTAGAATAGTTGCTCTCAAGTTAAATGCTTTCTGGAATTAATTCTGTGGATGTTCATAATAATAGTGATGACACTAAAAACCAGGTAGATGTGGTTAAACATGATGGCAAGTGTAACTTGGTATATCCTGAATTGATCTATGGTTTGATTTCTTTCCAGAATATTGAAGCAACTTATATTATGGTTGGTGTTTATAAAACCATATCTCTTCTTCTGAACTTTCATGTGCATATCAGAATTTGCACTAAGCTAAGTACCTAAGTTATACTCTAAGCTGAATGAGGCACTGACTCTTACTCTGTAAGAAAATATCTTATTTTCTCTACATTTATTACTTTTGGTTTTAACATCTGAAAACCAAATGTTTTCTATATGATCTGAAAACAATTTTAGTTTATATATGATCTAAAAATAGTTCTTTAAATTAAAAAGTTTTGATTGATATAGTAGTTATATTATTTATAGGGCACAGTGTAATATTTTAGTACTTGTATACAAGTACTTAAGACGTAGAGAGATCAGACAAAGTAATTGGCCTATTAGCTACAAATGTTTATTATATGTTGGGAATATTAAAAAACCGTTTTTACTTTCTGTTTTGCAATGTGCAATAATTTGTGAACCATAATTACAGAAATAAAGTTATTCCTGCTGTCCACTTGTCCCTCTGTGTTTCTCAGCTGCCCTCTATTCATCCCCCTCCTTCTCTTCTGAGACTGTGGAAGCTAATACTTCAGTCTCTTTCTCTACCCAGCCTGTCTGTTGCTTCACATGACAGTTTTGTTGTTTTAATGGACTGAACAATAATCCACTTCTCTGTAAGTAATTAGTTAAGGTTGCAGCAGACTCCATGTATGTGACTGGTACTTCGGTGACGTCTTTGTTGTTTTTGTTCAGGATTGCTATTCAGGATCTTTTTGGTTCCCTAGAGATCGTAGGTGTTTTTTCCTCGTTTATGGAAGCATATTATTGTAACGAGACAAGGGTTCCCACTCCACTGTTACTCAATGTAGTGCTTTAAGTCTTAGCTACGGTAGTAAGACAGGAACAAGATACAAGAAGGATTCAAGTTGGAAAGGGAAAGTTACATTTATCCTTCTTTTAGATTGCATGACTTTGTATTTAAAATGATGGACTCCAAACAGAAAACTTTTAGTTTTGATAAATACTTTCACTAAATTGCAGAATAGGAAATTAATATACAGAAGTCAGTAACTTTGACATACACTAATGACAGTCTTGCTGAGAAGGAAATTAGAAAGAATATCCCACTCACAATAGTTTTTACAGTGAAAACTCAAGGTAGTCTAAAAAGAAGCTGACGAAGACACGTGCCAATGGGAAGAGCTTTTCATGCTTCTGAAGCGACAGCATTAAATATTGAAATGGCTAGACTACCAAAATAACCTGGATTTAATGCAGTACTCATTAAAACTCGAGTGAAACGCTTCATAGAATTGGGCATGTATGGAGGAGGTCCGAAAATTCATAGGGATTGCAAAAGACCATGGATAGCCAAAACAATCCTAAGCAGAAGACCACTGCCTTAACTGATCTCAAACTATATCATATAGCTGTAGTGAAAAATCCAGCATGCTGCTTCCAAATAAATGGATATGTGGAACCTAACAGAAGACTTACAAATGAACCCTCACAAGTATAGACAGACAACTCATTAAACTTTTAAAAAAAGATTTATTTATTTTATGTGTACAATTTATTTTGTGTGTATAATTTATTTGCTTGTGCTGTATTGTATATATATGGACAGTGTATGTGCCTGGTGCCCTTAGAGGTCAGGAGAAAGTATCGGATCCCCTGAAATTAACAAGAGCTATAGATGCTGTGAGCTACCCTGAGGGTCCTGGAAGATGAACCTGGCTTTTCTGCAAGAGCAACAAGTGCTCTTAATTGCAGGCCATTTCACTAGCTCTGGCCACCTCATTTTTGAGAAAGTTGTCAGAAACATGCATTGGAAAACAGTCTTGTCAACAAATACTTATGGGAAAAGTGGATATTTGCATTCCGAAGAGTGAAATTTGGTTTGTATCTTTCACCCTATTCAAAAGTCAGTTTAAAGTGTTTAATATTAAAAAAAAAAAAAAAAAAACTGAAACTACCAGGGGAAAATACTTCAGGATATAGGTATAAGCAAGAACTTTTTGATTAGAACCCAAGAAGCTCAGGAAATAGCTGTAAGAATTGACAGATGAGAACACATATAATTAAAAAGCTTCTGCACAGTAAAAACAATAAACAAAGGGCCCAGAGAAGAGGTGGAATCTTTGTCAGCTCTTCTTTAGATAATAGGTTACAATCTGGAATACATAAAGAGCTGCAAAAATCTGTCCCACACCAAGAACAAAACCAACCCAAACTACCATTCAGTCCATGGGTCAAAGAAATGGATAGAAAGTCTCAAAAGAAGGAATGCAAAGAGCAGAAAATAGTTCTGAAAATATGCAATATCTGTAGTCATTAGGGATACTTTTAAAAACTTACCTATTGCCTGGCAGCAATGGGTATCAAGAAAAGAAATGACAACAGATGCTAATGAGGATATGAGGAAACAAGAATCCTTATTCCCTTCAGGTGAGAGTATAAACAGGGGCAGCCGGGGCAGCCATTATGAAAGTCAGTGTGGAAGTTTATCAAAAAAATTAAAATCAGAATTAGCATGTAACCCAGGTCTTCAACTCCTGAGCACATGCGGAAAGGACTCCGTATCCTACAGAGATAACTTACTCATCCATGTTTATTGCTGTTCTGTGCACGATAACAAGGAAATGAATTTAGCCCAGATGTGCATGAACAGATGAATGAATAATGAAAAGGTGGTACATACTGTGGAAATGTATTCAGCTATGAAGAAAGATGAAATCTGCAGGAAAATTGGTAGAACTGAATGGAAATGAATTAAATGAGGTAACCCAGGTTCAAAAAGACAAAATGCTGCATATATCTTCTTTTATGTGAATCCTAGTTTCTACTTTGTGTATTTGTATGTTTATGAAGGCATGACTCTGGGTAGAAAGCGCTATATGAAAGGGGAAAAAAACTTTATGGGAGGGGTGTAAGATATCTAATGTGGGGGGCTGGAGAGATGGCTCAGAGGTTAAGAGCACTGGTTGCTCTCCCAGAGGTTCTAAGTTCAATTCCCAGCAACCACATGGTGGCTCCCAACCATCTATAATGAGGTCTGGTCTGGTCTCTTCTGGTGTGCAGGTGGACATGCAGGCAGAACACTGTATAAAATAAATATATCTTTAAAAAGATATATAATGTGATGAGTGAAAGTGGACAGGTATGTTGTTCATGGAAGGGTACAAGCAGAGAGTGCGGAGAGAGCTGACGGGAGGATGAGAGAGGGGCATCACCAAAAGTGAGTTTGTATGAAGTGCTGTAAGCGAACACACTAATTTGCCTACTAATTTTTAAAAATGTGGTAAGTGTTGCATTTAGGAATATGAGCATGGGCGTTTTTGTATTGAAGGAGATGCAAAGATTTTTCTTAATTTTTAAAATAGTGAATGTACTTATATTTTGTAATATCAGCTGTGAATAATGAGTCTACAGTTTAGTCTGGCTGTAATTTAATCCTCAAGTATTAGCTGTCTGATACTATGAGCAAAATATGTGTCATATCTTTCACACATTTTCTGAATACATTTTCAGGTACATACTACCTACTGAGTTATATGAAAAGAACATGTCAGTAGAGCTTACACTTCTTGAGTCAGTCTCAGAATGTCTAAAACATGGGCGTCTCTTAGAGTTGACCTGTGACGCATCAGATATGCACACACATAACAACTATTCATTTCTTGCTGCCCCTTAACTATTACTAGATCAGCGAGGGCTCCTGTAACTGATGACCATTTAGCTTGATAAAATATTACACTTTTTCCCCTCATGTCTTCCAGCTTCTTTCAAATGGCCTCTGTTATATTTGTGTCTTATTCACATTTCTTATTTCTCTGAGGTGTTTCAGATCCTTTTCTGAACAATACTACAGAATAATATTTTATAAATCACTTGAATTACCTTTTAAAAAGAAAATGTATATTGAAGAGTATAATCAGTAACTTTAAGACATTTTTGCTGAAAATGAGGTAGTCCTGATCAATTTCTTTATACAATTGAAGATATTTTGAAGGTATATATGTATACGTGTATTTGTATAATTTTTAGAGATTGCCATCTTAAAGCTCAAAGTTCAGTCAGAAGTTGCTTACAATTGTCTTTGTCTGCTTCCAACTAGGATACCCAAAGAAAGATGACAAATGTCTCTGACGAAGTATCCAGCGAGGAAGGTCCTGAAACAGGATACTCACTACGCTGTCATGTGGACAGAACTTCCGAAAGCAGTCTTCGAAATAGAAAGCCCCATCATTATAAAAAGCATTATGCAAATGAGGTACACAGTTTCGCCTTACTTACATGCACATATATTATATTACCTTCAACAGCTGTTATTGAAATATTTCCCACCATTACTAATATATATTGTTTTACAACCCTTTTTATTTTTACTATTTTTGAGACAGGGTCTCATTATGTATTTCTGTTGACTCTCCTGGAACTCAATGACCAGGTTAGCTCCAACTCGGATTCACCTGCCTCTGACTCCTGAGTGCCGGGACTCAAGGTGCACCACCACACCCAGCTTTGTTTTACAGTCCCGATGGATGCTGTAGCACTGATCAGTAACCATTCGTGCACATTCATTTCTTGCAGTGTCTATGAAGATTTATCCCCCTAGGTGGTTCTTTACTGTAGTTTTGTTTCCTTGTTTACTGGTTGGAGGGGCTGTCCCCCGCTGTATGTGGGGGAATCAGAGAACAACTTGTGGGCATTGCCTATCTCTCCACCAGGTGAGTTCCAGGGATCTAACTCAAGCTGTCCAGATACTGTCAGGCTTGCCGTCAGGAGCCCTTACCAACTGAGAAAATCTGCCAGTCATTATAGTGAACTCATTTTCATTATAGTGAACTTATTTTTCAAGTAATTTCTCTCCATACTACAACATTCAGTAATTTTCCTTTTTGGTTCCATTTTTTTTCTTTTTTATAAATTTGTTTCTCTGTTTGTTTGTATATTGGTTTTCTCAGATCTTTCCCCAACTCTCTGACATCTCTAGAGCTTAAAACTATTTAGATAGAAAAATAATTTCATTCCATTTAATGTTCACTTTTTATGGACAAAAATTTCGTTGTCTGGCTCCAAAGATCTACCCCTTTGTCGCTTTTTAGCTAACACTGCCCGGTGGTCTTCAAATGTAGAGCTTTTTTTTTTTTTTTCCTGGATGATTTTGTATTAAACTTATGCAAAAAATCAAGTGTTATGCTGGGGTAGACTGTGAGTAGCTTCCGGCCGCCCGGGGTCACACAGGCCTCTATGTATTACACGTCTGGTGGGGCTGTAGTTGTCTCTCCTTCTTTCAAGGGCTGCATTAGACGGACACTGAGATAACACACCAGCTACTGCTTCGCCACCCACATTCTGTTTTTAAAACAAATAACCAAGCCTGGGAAATCAAGATCTTTATGTAGTGAGAAGTTTATTGACAGTGAAGGAAGGTAGAGCGCTCTTTGATGTCTCTCTTACATAAGTATATTTGACCTTAGATGGATTTTTGTTTATGTGTTCTTTGCTCTTTGCAAAATAGTACTTTAACTATTGAGATTTTAAAAAGCAGAGCATTATTTTTCTAAACATAGATTTTAAAAGAAATACTGCTTAAGAAACATTTTAACTGGAGCTGGAGAAATGACTCAATGGCTGAGTGTTTCTTGCTCCTGCAGAGGCCCCAGGTTCAGATCACAGCACCATGTATGGTGGTTCACAACCATCCTAACCCCAGCTCTAGGGGGTTGCACAACTTCTTCTGAACTCCTTGGGCTGTGTACACACAATGTATATATACATACATGGGAAAACACTCATACACATAAAATAATCTTAAAAAAAGACATTTTAACCTATATATAACATTGATAATTAATAAGTCTTACATAAAAATGAAATCTTCTTTCATAAAGACTTTAAAATAAATGATGTTTAAACAGTTGCATTCAGCTCCCCCAGATGTGATGTTAGAAACAGAGCCAACTTTAAAGGTCATGTCCTAAAAGAGAGTGAACCTTGAAAACAGTGGTTCTCAACCTCTGGGTTGTGACCCCTTTGGGGGTTGCATATCACATATTATCATAAAGACATGACAGTAACAAGTTATAGTTATGAAGTAGCAATGAAATAATTTTATGGTTGGGGATCACCATAACATAAACTATATAAGGGTCGCAGCGTTAGGAAGGTTAAGAACCATTGCTTTAGAAGCAGCAGTTAAGGCAGATGTGCAGTGTTGTTTGTACTTTTATTTATAATATAAACAAACCAACCAACACTTGAAGAAAAGATTAGATTCCAGTTTATGCTGTAGGAAATATACAAATGACAAATCTATCAGAGATATGAGAGTAGTTTAGATGACCCAGAAGTCAAATATAAAACAGTTCGAATTTACTGTCTCTTTATAAAATAATCTTAACTGTTAACTGAGAGAAGTTGTGTAAAGGTTGGAGGAAATAGTGTGGGGGCACCTGAGATAATGTGGGGGCCTTGTCATTCTTGTGTTGACTCGCACGCCGTGTGCTTTGCTGTTTTCCACTGTGCACTGTATGTGCTGGCTTCTTCAGGTTCTCCTGTTGAGGAAGAGACTGATAGGCTTACTTGGTTGACTAGAAGACAGAATATATCCTGTTTCCTCCAATATGTCTATTTCGTTCTCTCTCTCTTTTTTTGTTAATTTGTCCAATTTGTCCATCTATTGTAGTAGATTAGCATGTCATCAAATGAAGAAAGCATGTGAGGGAAATCATAATAAAGAAACTATGGGTTTGGAATCCCACTATTTAACTTTGGGCACTTCTTTTTTTTTTTTTTTTTTTTTTTTTTTTTTTTTTTTTGGGCCTTTTTTTTTTTTTTTTTTTTTTTTCTTTTAAACTTTTTTTGAGGCCTAGTTTATGCATCTGTACTTCTAGGGAGGCAAAACTCTTTTCAACACCCAGGGTTAGATTGAACTATTTCCTTTCTGATTACTATATTTTTATTTTTAGACTAAACAGTGTTTAGATACAATTTAGTTTTAAATGTAAAGACAGTAGACAGTTATTTTGGAGTTTATATTTGTAAAGTAATAATTGTAAAATATTTTTGGCAGTCTGCAGTTAGAATTATAAATGCTTCCTTACTCATAAACCCACCTATTAGTTTTAATTAAAAATCATACCTCTTAATTTGTCATTTAATTTTAATATGTGATTAGCAAATCTATGTTAGAACTTAATATTAGATAATAAACTACCTTTATTAAATATTTGATGTGGGCCGGAGGGTTGGCTCAGCAGTTAGAACATTGGCTGTTCTTCCAGAGGACCCAAGTTTGATTCCTAATACCCCACATGATGGCTCACAACCATCTATCTATAACTCCAGTTCCAGGGGATTTGATCCTTCTCTTCTGATCTGCACGCAACAGGCATGCACATGGTACACAGACATGCATGCAGGCAAAACACTGACACAAATAAAATAAAGTTTTGATAACCGTAAAGAAGCAACTTAACATTTTAAATTACTGAAAATACTTTCTGTGCCCTGCTACTTAGTGAAACTTTCACAAGAGTGGAGCATGGTGAGGCACGCCTTTAATCTCAGCACTCAAGAGACAGAGGCAGGCAGATCCCTCTCAGTTTGAGGCCAGCCTGGTCTATAAAGCCAGTTCTAGGACAGCCAAAGCTGGGAGATGGGGGGGATACCTCTTATTAAAAACAAACAAACAAACAAACAAACAAAAAAAAACTTATGAAAACTGCTTGGTCTCTGAGTATTTTCAGTGACATTTATCTGAAATACTTTTGGAATATATTTTTTAAAACAGACTGGTTTCGCCCTGTCTGCATTTTATATTCTGTTGTTTAGAATATTTTTTAATTTATTCTTTGACAACTTTATGTATGTATGTAATTTATCTTGATCATATCCACTCTACATTTTCCACCCTCAACTAGATCCCTTTATCAATCATGTTCTTTTCCTACCTACATGTCCCTTAAAATACAAAACCAAAAAAATCCTCAGAATCTAATGATGCCTGTCCATACCTGTATGGGTCATCCACTGAAGCACAGGCTTGAAGAGGACACACCACACCCCTCCCTAGCAGCCATCATGAACTAATAGAGTTCCTTAGTTAGGGCTGGGGCCTTGTGAGCTTTCCCGATCCATGCTAGAGTGTTACCTCAGCTTGGTATAGTAAAGGTGAGCCGTAACTGCTTTTGAGTTCACGAGTACAACAGTCAGGTCATGTCTAGATGACAGCTTCTCACAGCCCTCTTCCTAGTTTTTTACCTCTACATTCTTTCCCCCCTCTCTTCTCTGATATTCCCTTAGCCTTGAGATTAGGGTTGACATAGACATCCCATTTAGGACTGCAGTCAGCAGTCACTTATTCTCAGCACTTTGTCTAATATGAGCCTCTGTATTCACTGTCTGTTATAAAACACTTCTTTGGCTAGGGTTAAAAGCCACTCTAATCTATGAATATGAACATAAATATTTAGAAAGCCTTTTGACAATATGAGCATTTAGCAAAACAACAGTAGTAGATTTTCCCCTGGGGCCTATGGGCTTTTGACCAGTTTTATAGTAGCAAGCTTGATTTCCCTTTGTGGAGGCTTCAGAGCAGTTACTTACTCCATTAAGAGCCACACCACTATTGGACCGTCTTGCCTTGTAGCATGCAGGGTTCGTCAATTGGATACAACCTCAATACCTGTCCTCCTGTAGTAGACTACATAATACTTTTTGGCACTATGAAAACTAGCCAGCAGGTAGTTTCTGCTATGCTAACTTCATTTTTCTGTTCATTTCTTTAGACAAATTAACTCTTACATGTCTTCCCTTCCACAAACAGGTATCAATATATTAAATATTGATTCATGGTAGGTCTACATTTAATAGGTCATAAATAGTGTGTTACAATTCAAAGTATTTTATTATCTGTAGTAAGGATAACAAACAAAAAAGTAATGTTTACTTCTGTCTTTTGTGGTCCAAGTGTGTGACACTATTGCATAGACAGCTAAGAGTGAATTACTGATTTGGAAGGCAAACTAAAAATTCTGTTGTCTGATGAGTGTAAGTGATTATTTTCAATAGCCAGCATTAAAGTACATAAACTATAGTAGTCACTTAATTTTCGACATCTCTCTAAAGAAAGGCTAGCTTAATGCTAAGGTGTAAAACGGTAATCAGAATGCAGTGTGCCAGAGACCTAGCTGTGTTTAGAGTCAGGGAGCAATCCAGTTTCACTGGAGAAAAAGCTGTGGTCACAAAATATGCTGGCTAAGGGAACTTGAACTTTGTCTAGGAATATTAGAAGCCAGAGTGGAAGATTATGGTTAGAGGAGTAAAAGAACAGTTTTATTTTAGAAAAGTTAATATGTAAAGAAGGAGAGGACTTTCAGGTATGTGTCATTTTACAAAGGTCTGAAGAAGAAAGTCTGATTTTTAATTTTTGTTTGATCTGTATGGGTGTTTTTTCTGAGTGTATATATGTGTACCACTTGTGTGCTTGTGGAGGCCAGAAAATGGTGACACATGCCCTGAGACAAGAGCTTCAGACTGTTGTGGCACAATATGAAGGTGGTGAAAATCGAACCCAAGTCCTCTGGGTTAACTTAACTACTGAACCATCTTTCGATCTTAGAGGTAGAGGGAAGCCTAGTCATAAAGATAGCCTTGTCTTTTTTTTACATTAAATTAGTTTTAGTCATGTTTATTTTATAAATTAAAAGTGAGGATAAAATCAGTCAATTAGAAATTGCCTGTTTCTGGGCATGTTGATGCTAGTACTTGGGAGGCTGAGGCAGTAGGGACATAGGAGTTCCAGGCCAGCCTGGGCTATGTGAGGCCCTGACTCATTTTAGGAAGGAAGGAAGGAAGGGAAGGATAGAGAAAAGAAGGGAAGGAGGAAAAGGGAGAAAGAAGAGAAAAGAAAAGAACAACACACAAAAAGTTACTTGGTTGACTTCTTGGATATGTAATAAATCTGAAGATGATCCAGATTTATGGGACTACCAGATGTCAGGCCTTGAGAGTACCAGTAATATAAAATACTGTAACAAATTATGAGAAGTGTATTCTTAGCTCCCTTTACTGTGCAATTTAGCATTCTACCTGTGTACCATAGATTACCTTGAAAACACAAGAAAATAGTTGTCTTCTTGATTTTAAGCATCATGTTTAAGCTTTGAGAAAGGCAATAAGTAGATGAAATCTGTTTTTATATTTAATATATATATTAAATATATATACTGTGTTTACTATATTTACTATATATATATATGTAAAAATAGCTTCATTGAAATAAGTTGGGCCTGCTGGCACACATCTCTAATCTCAATACTCATGAAATGTAGGCAGGTAAATTGTATTTTTTAAGCTAACCTGGCCTGTATTGCAGACCCAAAGGCAGCCTGAACTACATAGGTAAACAGTAGTTCAGCAAACCTGGGGTTGAGGCTACTGGTCCATGGTAGAGTGCTGGAGGCCCTTGGTTTAAACACTGAAGGTCTATGTCATCTAAACGTGGAGCACTGCTTACTTGAATTCTGACCTTCACATGAATTTTAAGAGGAAATGACCATACCTTTTGAATGCCAAGTAACATCTGACCTAAAATATAAAATCAATCAAATGATGAGGGGGCATCATTTTGTTAGTCCTTAAAAGTTGGTCTGTATTTTTAATGTTTTGCTGTCTCTTCCACTGTCCTGTGGCAGTATGTTTGTTGTTTCAGGAAAAGTAGCAATATATGGTTCTGATAAAAATCCTTTGAGTTGGAAAGAATACATAAATTGTATTAATGTCAAAGAATATCTTGATTTCAGGATGCCCCTAAATCGGGTACTAGTTGCAGCTCTCGCTGTTCAAGTTCCAGACAGGATTCTGAGAGTACAAGGCCAGAATCTGAAACTGAAGATGTACTGTGGGAAGATTTGTTACACTGTGCAGAATGCCGTTCATCATGTACCAGTGAGACAGACGTGGGGAACCCTCAGATTAATCCATGTGTGAAAAAAGAATATAGAGACGACCCTTTCCATCAGGTCAGTGTACAGGGTTGGGTGGTGTGGAGCTCTAGATAGGCTCCTGTGATGCACACAAACGTTACAGAGGTGACGGAAGTATTAATTAGTTCATTTAATTAATACTTATAAGGTTTTTTTAAAGATGGCCTGTGGTCTGATTCCATTAGGCAATAAAGTCTTGGTGTTTATATTGTGGTTGTGTCTCTCATCTTTCACATATATATCCCTGAGTTAGCAGATGGAGTTCCGTGGGCCAGTTTTTGTTTTAGATGCATAAGTCTTTTTGTCCTGTTCAGATTCATGTGCACTGTGGCCTAAATTCTGGATTTAAGATAATGATTCAAAATCTGTGTCTCCTTAGTATCAAATTTGTATTACTTGACACCATAGTCACGTTATCCAATAGAAATGTAATGAGTCATGAATGTAAGTTTATATTTTTCATTAGCCGCAATAAAAACGCTTTTAAAAGGTGGAAATACCTACATCATTTTTTAACCAAATATGTTCAACGTATTATTCCTTTACTATATAATTAATGTGAAAATAGAAATGGTGTAGATGACATTTTTTTCTATTAAGCCTACAAACTTTAGTCTGAACACTTAACAGCTATCCCATTTTAGATTAATCACATTTAAGGTGCTGAAAAGTGCAGTTGAGTCAGAAACTGCATTGAAACCTTTTAATATCCTTCAGTGACCTAACTTTAATAAAATTCTCATCTTATAAACCTTCTCTCACTATACTGAGAATGGCATTGATGAATGGCATCTCCATCTATGCACTCAACAGTCCAGACACCTGATGGCCATTTAAAATCTTTACCCTGGCTAGGGAAAGCTCAGGCAAAGTAGTGCTTCCTGAATAAGCACAAGGACCTAAGCTCAATTCTCAGAACCTGTATTTAAAAAAAGAAAGGTGTTACATAAAATTCCATTCACTCTGCCCGACAGTTGGCCATCAGGCTCAGCATCTGCTTTGATAGTCTGCAGGGCAGAGGCTTTCAGAGGCCCTCTGCGGTAGGTTCCTAGTTTAAAGCAACAGAACAAGAAAATTTGAACACAGGGAACTTCCCAGTAACTCATACTCCAACCAAGGACTATTCATGGAGATAACCTAGAACCCCTGCACAGATGTAGCCCATGGCAGGTCAGTGTCCAAGTGGGTTACCTAGTAATGGGAAGAGGGACTGCCTCTGACATAATCTGATTGGCCTGCTCTTTGATCACCTCCCCCTGAGGGGGGAGCAGCCCTACCAGACCACAAAAGAGGACAATGCAGCCACTTTTGATGAGAACTGATAGACTAAGATCAGAAAGGAGAGGAGAACCTCCCCTATCAGTGGACTTGGGGAGGGGCATGCATGCAGAAACGGGAGGGAGGGTGGGATTGGGAGGGGAGGAGGGAGGGACTTATGGGGGGATACAAAATGAATAAAGTGTAATTAATAAAAAATAAAAAAAGTTAAAAAAAAGGAAAAGAAAGGTGTTGTTGATTATTAATATTTATTATCGATTTATCTTTTAGTTAAACAGTGGTTATTCCTAAACCAGCTGTATACCCAAATCATCACACAGAGACTAGGATTTACTTAATTAACCTAGAGCACAGTGCTGGTAATAGATAACTAATAGATAGTTATTCTATCCTAAGCCTTCAAGTCCGCATAGTTTCCTCCCACTCAGATTTTCCAACATTATACTTGCTTTTAGTCATAACTTAGGTCCAATTATCTCTCCTCCTCATTCCAAGTTCTGTCCTCAACTCTGCTCTCCTCTCACTTGCTTTATTTTCCTCCCCTCTGGACCAGGATGTCCTGCCCTATTCTCTCCATTGCAGCACTGGCTGGTTGCTTTATTGACAATTACAGAGAACAAATGGTGGCATGTTCACACAAACTTGAGACAGGTGATGCTCAGAATAAGCATCACAATGCAATGTCCAGATTGAAACCAGATAGTGGGGTAGAGAAATCAGCATTTGAATGAACAAGGGTAAATTGTACACACTACACAAGAACAGTATATCAACAAAAGGGTATGGTGGTACCCTTTCTTCTGGCACTGGCTAGCCTGATGGGCAAGCTCAAGGCAAGTAAGAGGGCCGTTCTCTTAAAATAAGGTGGATAGTACCTGACCAATGACACCAGAGGTTGACTTCTGACCTCTGCATAGGTCACTCCTTCCTGCCCCCCACATACGTTCAGAAAGACAGGACAGAATGAGTGGAGGAGGGAGAGAGAGAGGACTCAATAGAAAAATACAAGCATCTGAAGAGATAACTTATGGGGACAAGTGTATGAGTGGAGATAAGTAGTGTACTAATATGGCCAGTTTTGTAGTGGTCAGTCAAATGCAGTTCAGCGCAAAAAAGCACCACTGAACAGAATCAGATTTCAAAAAAATTTAAAAGGCCAGGTGTGGTGGTGCACGCCTTCAGTCCCAGCACTTAGAGGGCAGAAGCAGGTGGATCTCTGAGTTACAGGCCAGCCTGGTCGACAGAGTGAATTCCAGGGCATAATGAAGAGACTCTGCCTCAAATAAAGAAAGAAATAAATAAACATTTTGAGTAATTATCAGTATTGGCAAGAATTTGAAAAAGGAAAGCATTAAACAATATGTTGATATAAATTTGTACAACTGCTTTGGGGTAGCCTGTCGTTATCTGATAAATGTGAAGGTGTGCATAATATAGTATCCTCTTGTCCAATTGCAGTGACATTTTCGAAGATGGACACATAAATGTTCATCACACTGTATATGATAATAAAACATTAAGCCAGGTGGTGGTGGTGAAAGACTTTAATCATAGCACTCAGGAGCCAGAGTCAGGCATATCTCGGGGAGTTTTAGGCCAGCCTGATCAGGATAGACTTGTTTACACAGAGAAACCCTGTCTTAAAAATAAAGATAGCATAGCTGTGATGATTATTCTTCATTGTCAACTTAACAGGATTTAGAGTCACCTAGAAAACACACCTTTGAGTGTGTTTGTGTGCATATTAATCTGAAGAGGGAAGAACTACCCTAAATATAGGTGGCACCATCCCATGAGCTAGGATCCCTGACTGAATAAAAAGGAAAACCAAAGCCAGCTCAGCGTTGGCATTTCTCCTTTTCTGTTTCCTCATTGATGCCACAGACCAAGACACCCTGTCATTGTGTTCTTCCTGTCGGAATACACTACCACAACTAAAGTTCTGTGAGCCAGAATAAGCCCTCTCTTGAGCAGCTTTCTCCCAGGTATTTTGTTACAGTGATGGCCAGCACTTAAAACTAACAAGTTAAAGCTTGTAATAAGCAGTTTACAGCAGTAAAATTAAATTTACCCACATGTCAACTTGGGTAAGTTTTATGAATATAAAATTTCATTTATAAGTTGAAATATAAGTTGCTTTGTTTTTTTAAGTAAAAGCAATTTGAAGAACTGTTTAGTACCATTTACATTAAAAAATGAAAACATGCAAAACTATTTTGTATTTATGAATAAAAGCTTATGCAGTTGGGATGTAAAAACATGCAAGGGAATAATAAGCATGAAATTTACATTTATAGAACTTGCTGATTAATCAGAGATGTAAACAAAATAATTTCTCAGTTTACCTGAAATGTTTTACTTCAACACATTGAGAAGAAAGCTAAATATGGTAAAGCTAACTTCCTGAGCAGCTGAATGAAATGGTTCACTTTAAAATATACCCATTGGGTTCCATTGTAATAGGAACAGGGACTGTCTCTGACATGAACTGATTGGCCTGCTCTTTAATTACCTCCCCCTGAGGGGGAAGCAGCATTACCAGGCCACAGAAGAAGACAATGCAGCCACTCCTGATGAGACCTAACAGACTAGGATCAGAAGGAAGGAAAAGAAAAGACCTCCCCTATCAGTGGACTTGGGGAGGGGCATGCATGCAGAGGGCGGAGGGAGGGAGGGATTGGGACGGGAGGAGGGAGAGAGCCACAGGGGGGGGATACAAAGTAAATAAAGTGTAATTAATAAAGAATTAAAAAAATAATAATAAAAGCTAAAATTAAATAAAAAATAAAATAAAATATACCCATTGGTTTTGGCTTCAGGCCCAGTGTAAAATGACAGGGGAAAGAAAGCTCCAGGTGAGGTGTTGAAGAGGATGAATGAGTAATGTTTAAGGAGCACAGCACAGAGGTGTGGAGAAGATGAAGTAATTCAGATGAGAAATTGAGCTGAAAACTTTATTTTAAATATATACGATATTGAGCACATTTATGTACATATGAGGAAGCTAGTAGGGGGAAATTGAAAGACTCATAAAGGACGAAATCTGAAGTTACTGGCAGGGAGAAGCTCGGGGATAGCAGAGGGGAGTGTGTAGAGTGGCTTCTGTTCTGAGGCCGGGAGGCTTTCTCTTCTAAGCAGGGACAAGAGCCAGAGAAAGGGATGCATGCAATAGTGGTTCTGTGGTATCCACATGGCAGGTCACCCAAAGAAGGCTGATTAATCAAAGGGTGATTATGTTTAAGGGAACCAGTGCTTTAGGTTTGAAGGTGACTCATTTCAGAGCTGAAGTAATCCAGGCTATGGCCATGGGAATAGCTAAGGGTCCCTGCATCTGAGGAAATGAAAACAGCAATGAACAATCCGTTAGACTGTGATGTTGGGTGAGGCACATACATTCTCATCTCAGCCGCTGAGTTTAATAAATGGATTGGAGTAACAAGAAATACCTGCAAAGTGTCTTCCCTGTAATTCCATAAACAGCATAGATGCATGGGCTGTGTGATTTTTGTTGTATTTTTGTTTCACTTGCTCCTTGGTACATAGTATTTATTTACTAAATACTAGCTTGGTGAATACCTGAAGAAAATACATTTAAAAATATGCCTCTTAGGACTTTTCAAAGTTATTTATGAAATTGTTTAGTAATTTGGTCCTGTGTGTTTAAGGCCATCCTTCTGTCTTTCTATGAGATAAACACCTCTTAGCACTCTACCCTGCGGATCCAATTGTGATATCCTACACTTATATTGATTAGTATTGGCTTGTGATTAAAGGTTCTTTTTTTTTTTTTTTAACACAATTTCGTATTTTCAGGCTTCCACCAGGCTCAGTTTTTCAGACTTACTAGTTGTCAGGCAGTAGAAACTAATTTCCTTTAGTGTAAAAACTACCAGGTTGTTTTCTTGTCTGGTCATAGGTCTGTGTTAGGTTTTTGCAAGACTATTTTCTGTTTACCATCAAGATGCAGAATTCTCCTTGGGAAAAAACATTGAACATTTGGATTGGCATGTTCTTGTCAGAATATTGCCAAATACATAGTTTTGTTATATTTGTAAATAGTAACAAACATTTCATAGAAAAGGATTTTCTCTCCCAATTATGACTAGGTATATAATAAAATAAAAAGACATATTCAAGTGATACTATTTTCTAGTAGGTACAGCAGGATTTTAATGACCTCATTCTCATATGTGGAAAACACCTGTGGTAAACAGATTTACGTGAGCTAAAACATAATTTAATGTTGCAATTTAATGTTTCGATTTTGAATGAAGATAAAAGCAAAGCACTAGCGATACGGATGAAGATAATAATAATAATAATGACAACAATATTTAAACTTCAGCTTGAAAACCTAAGATCTTCAGTGTGTCCAACCTAAACAGGCCACACATGACCCATACTCTGAATAACATCCATCACGGCTGTTGAGGGGCGTCATGCTGCAGTGCCATAGGATGAAGTTAAAACTGTGATCACGTGCTCTTAGGTTTCTGTGATTATGCTCTCTACTTGCTGTATATGTTTAAACAAAACTGCTTTCCCATATATATTTTACAAAAACACATATACATAAAGAGATACAAGGTTCTTTGGACCATCTCTAAATTGACCAGTTCTAATAGCCATCTTCTCTCTTGCCTTTTGTCTGTAAGAAAATGAAGCCAGATGTTTGCAGAAGTAATGAAAGAAGTACTTTGAGGACAGCAAAGAAGTTGATTTCTTATTCTGTCTCTAGATTTGCCTCCATTGTATAACATTTTCTTTGTGTAATTGAGCAGACCTGTAATTTCTGTTATACAGTGAGACTTGAAATCTATTATTACTTAGTTAAAATTTGTTGCCTCCTAGACTTAGCACACGGTACTGGCTAGTGTTAATAGTGTTAATTGTCACCCTACAGGCTCTGGAATCACCTAAGAGACAAACCTCTAGACACATCTGTAAAAAAAACTACTGACACTAGCTAAGCCTCTAGGACACCCCTGTGTTTCAGGTTTTCTATTCTTTATACATGTTAGGCCCCCATGAGCATTCCCAGCCTTCAGAGAATAGGATTGAAACTTGGGGCTTTGTGTACTGCACACTGGACAGGTACAGGCCTCTAAGCAACATCTCTTGCCCGTTCCAGGAATGTTTTGATTCTAGTATATTTCAAGATTTATCAAATTTTCAGAGAACATTTAATACATATTTTGATAGAAAACTTTTTCTATTCTAGCATACATTTTTGTCAAGAAGTTATGAAATATCACTTGAAATAAGTTGACAGTTAATAATATTTCAAAGCCTGCAAGCCCCTCAATTAGTGAACTATATCTCAAGACCATGAAAATGTTGAGAAAAGATAAAAATGTTCAGAAAAGATAAAAGTTTTTCTCTTCTTTTTTATATATTATTGTCTTGTTAGACAACTTCAATTGAACTGTATTGGTGCACCTTTATTCCCCTCATAGGAAAAATTACATTTCTTAAACTTATGGAAACATTTTTGAATATTAAATACCAACAATGTATTATTCATATTCCTCAGGTTACTATAAATGCCAAATATATCCTTTATATAAATGTGGGAAATATATCAATCCTTGAAATTCATGTGAGTTAGAAATGCTGTAAAATAAACAATTTAGTTCTTTTCCAGCCCCAGTGTCTTAGGGTTATTCTCCATATCATTATATTTTGCTGTCAAAGTGTTCCATTGATTTTGTTGCTACCTGAAGCCCAACTGTCCTGTTTTCTAATTCTGTTCATTTAATCGTATATTCAAAACAAATAGCAAAACTTAAACATTTGATGCTTCATACTAAAGTTTTCAATTTTTTAACTTTTATTATTTCTTAAAACATAGAGGGATAATGTATTTATTTGAAAGAATACTTGTAATTCTTTATATGAGTTCTTACAATGTTTGCTGTACCTGGGAAAAAAGGCATAATTAATCCTCTCCAGAAATGCTGTTTTAAAATTCTATAAAAATAACTGTATCTTTTAATAAAGGCAAATGAGAGAAAAATCTCTTCCAGGATGAGACTGAATCCTGTAGTTTTTCAAAGAGCTTAAGATCTCAGCTATCATATTTTGTATTGAATGACCATGAGCTGGACAGTTATCAGAATACAATATGGCATTCAATTATTTTAGCTTTAGATAGACTAGTTGACAAGTAAGTACTTTTGCCAACATATTTTGATGTATATTTAAATGGTAAGATATTTGTTAAGTTCTAAATTTTATAACTGCATAATTTCTTATGTCATCTGTTTAATAGATAACTAATTTTAAATTGAGGTTTTAATGTAGATAACATTGTATGTACATAGATATGGCTAATGTACAGATAAATTTGTTCCATTTATAAAGTATATATTTAACAATTTTTATTTAGTATAGTTACAACTATATATACACCTACAACTATGCATAGTTTTGTAGACACTTTTATTTGTGAAATGTGATGAATGTGTTCAATTCTCTTTTTTTGTAGAGTCATTTGCCCTGGCTACATAGTTCCCACCCAGGATTAGAAAAAATCAGTGCTATAGTATGGGAAGGCAATGATTGTAAAAAAGCAGACATGTCTGTACTTGAAATCAGTGGGATGATAATGAACAGGGTGAGTTCTCAATCTTTGCTCTTTCTGGTAAAGGGTAAGTTTAGTGGCTATCAGTATATGAACTTATTTGCCTAAATGTTAATAACCTATTCACTTCTCTTTTTTCACTCTGGAAATTGTTACCTTTGGGTTTTTTTTTGGCCCCATCTTAAATGGTGATTTGCCAACAGACCCTTTTATCATTTGAACAGACTGTAGGGTGTGAGGTATGTGTGTGTCACAACTTAATTGTGAGGACAGAGGACAGCTTTGTGGTGTCTGTTCTTCCACCTTCGCATTCTGAGGATCAAACTTAGATCACCAGGCCTATGTAGCAAGTGTTTCAATACGTTATCTCTTTGGACTCCACTCTAGTCTGAACATTTCTATTGACTTGGAATAGATGCCACAATGTAGATTGTGTCGGAGCATGTGTGTGTGTGTGTGTGTGTGTGTGTGTGTGCAAGTGTGCGTGCGTGCAAGTGTGCATGCCTGCGTGTATGAATTTACTAGCATCAAAAACTTAAGCAGGACATTTGTATTGTGCTTGCTTGCTTAGACATAAAGAATAGTACTTTCAGTGGTCAAACTCTCCAGTGGTTGAAGTTTAATACAAATACTATGGCTTTGGTATTTGTTTCAGTTTTTATTGAAATTTTTTGTTTATTACTACTTTCAAGTTTTTTTTTTCCTGATTTCTCTAGATAGCCAGAGCTTTTGTCATACTTTGTGTAGGACAGGAATTAAAATAGCTGCATTTAGAGATTGACAGGCTTCATGTTACAGTTCTCACTGTGAACATTTAAAGCCAGTCAGCCAGGGGACTTGTAACAAGTGGAGCTCTGTAGCTTAAACCATCTGAGAGCTGCAGGATAGCTTCATCAGAGTTACTTAGTATGTGAGTTTAAAGGTTAGCTCTGTGTTAATTCAGCTTTGCCAATCTAGCATATTAAAAACTTTTGTTTTTCCCATCTTTCACTTTTTAATATCCTTTTCTCCTCCTATTTAATTTCTCTCTTTATATTTTATTTACAGTTTTTAGGGAGGCGTTTATTTACATACTTAATTCAGAAGAAAACTCAAGTTAAAGATTTATTAAGTAGTTATGACTTTTTTAAATTACATTTTTGTTTAATTATTTGGGGACCAGAATGCATGTATCATAGTGTGCTTGTGGAGGTCAGAAGCAATTCTCCCCCACCGTGGGGGTCCTGCGGGTCATACTCAGGTTTTCAGGCTTTGATGGCGGGCATCTTTATCTGCTAAGTCATCAATAGCTCCTGAATCTTTTCTTGAACAAATTGGGTTTAATTTAGCATGTGATCTTACCCTTACAGTTAAAGTGTAATAGGCTCATTTTATAAAGTATTAAAAAAATTAAAATCCTATTATAAAATATAAAGTTCCACAGGGATGTGTTTTACTTTAAATTTAATGTATGTACACTTTCCTTTCCTTTCCTCTCCTCTGTCTCTCTTTCTCAGGTGAACAACCATGTACCAGGCATAGGATACCAGATATTTGGAAATGCCATCTCCCTCATCCTGGGCTTAACTCCGTTTGTTTTCCGACTGTCCCAAGCCACAGACTTGGAGCAGCTCACAGCCCATTCTGCCTCAGAGCTTTATGTGATTGCATTTGGTTCTAACGAAGATTTCATGGTTCTTTCAATGGTCCTAATAAGTTTTGTGGTTCGTGTATCTCTTGTATGGATCTTCTTTTTTTTGCTATGTGTAGCAGAAAGAACATATAAACAAGTGAGTGTGTAGAATATTAGTTTACCTTTTTCATAGCCCTCAAAAGTATTCTATAAGGGATGGGACAGGAGGAGGGAGGGAACCACAGGGGGGACACAGAGTGAATAAAATGTAATTAATAAAGAATTTTAAAAAAAAGTATTCTATAAATATTTTAGTATTTTACTAAATACTTTGATGTAATTATTTTTGCTTCTCTTTTGTACTAAGTCATAACAATTAATGTTTTGCTGATTGTTTTTATGCAAAATTCTTCATCTTAATCTTTTTTTAGCGATTACTCTTTGCAAAACTCTTTGGGCATTTGACATCTGCAAGGAGAGCTCGGAAATCTGAGGTTCCTCATTTCCGGTTGAAGAAAGTACAGAATATAAAAATGTGGCTGTCTCTCCGCTCCTATCTTAAGGTAGAATGCTTTTGATAAATGTTCTCTTAACATATCGTCTTTCCCAGTAGTTCCAATTTTCTTGTCTATATGTGGGGTGGGGTGGGGGTTGTTATAGTCAGCAATTTCTCATTCAAAGGCTGGATTAAGAATTTTGTTTCTTCCTAGAATAGTTTTCACAAGCCAGCAGAGGGAGCCCACTACTTAAAAACCAATCTTGAGGAATCTGTAACCAGTGAGACCTACTACTTTTTATATAGTTCTGTCTTCACGCTGCTCCTTCATTTGATCTTTTAAATAATCTTGCAGTTTGTGGAAGTAAAGTATGAAAACTCTAGACCCTAGGAAAAGGCAAACACTTGAATTAATTTTAATAATACCTTTTATCCTGAGGATTTTGTTTTTATTGTAAACAGCAGTAGGTTTTATTATATATGGAATATTCAGGCAAGTTCAAGAATGTTTATGGAAACTGAAATGATATTGAAAGTTGTCCCACTGACCTAGATCTGTAGTACTTTTTTTATTTTAAAGTAACAATGAAAAAGTAGGAAAAGAATGATTATTTTCTCTTAACATTTAAGATTTTTTTTATTGTTCTGTTTATCAGTTTGACTTGTTAAATTCAAATTTGACTCAGTGTATACTAGGAAATGCTACAAACTGACATTTCTTTTCTCACTGTTACATTTATGTTTTATGGTTGATGTGTATGGTCTTTTTTGCTTGGTTTAATGGTAACCATTTAAAATCTTCTCGTATTCCCAACCTCAAGTAGGTATTATGTTTTTTTATACATTGCTGATTTTATTCAGAAAACATTTATTTAATGTTAATCATGTTCCATACATTCTTAATTAGAACTAGAATTTTCCTTGCAAACTTCTCTCTTAGTTTCTGACATTCACTCTTTCACTGATCACCATCCTTTCTGCTTGCAGAATATAGCTTCAATCTGTTCATATTTCTGTATTTCCATGTCCACCACCCAAATTGAAACCATTAGTCATCTACATTGGCCTACTAAAGCTGCTTTTTTTTTCTTACCAACATTTTTTGTTTTTTTTTTAATTTTTTATATTAATTATAGTTTTATTTACTTTGTATTCCAGCTGTAGCCCCCTCCCTCATTCCTACTTAATCCCACCCTCCCTTCCTCATCTCCTCCCTGCCCCTCTCTAAGTCCACTGATAAGAGAGGTCCTCCTCTCCTTCCATCTGACCTTAGCTTATCAGGTCTCTTCAGGACTGGCTGCAATGTCCTCCTCTGTGGCCTATCAAGGCTGCTCCCCCCTTAGGGGTGGGAAGGTCAAAGAGCCAGCCACTGAAACTCAGAGACAGTCCCTGTTCCCCTTACTAGGGTACCCACTTGGATACTGAGCTGCCATGGGCTCCATCCGAGCAGGGGTTCTAGGTTATATCCATCCGTGGTCCTTGGTTGGAGAATCAGTCTCAGAAAAGACCCCTGTGCCCTGATATATTTGGTCCTTGTGGAGCTCCTGTCCTCTCCAAGTCTTACTAACTCCCTCTTCTTTCATATGATTCCCTGCACTCTGCCCAAGGTTTGGTTATGAGTCTCAGCATCTGCTTTAAAGCTGCTTTTTAACTGGTTTTCCACCATTAACAATTCTTCCCTTTATTACTGTCTTCAGCCTGCTGTGAGAGAGATTTTTAAAAACTGAGATTTGATCATATAATTCTTACATTTTTCTGAAGTTCTGTTACAAAACCTTAATATGTTCTGGCTGCTGTTGATCTAGGCATTACTCTTCTACCTGTCTCTCTTGCTCAGTGTAAAACATTCTCCTCAGCCTTTGGACTGTGTTAGTTCTGAAAAAGCACCGTAATCCTCCCTGCTTTATGCTTTTTTTGTCTACAACAGTGCTATATGCCATCTTGTCCTTGTTCCATAGATGTTGTAAGTACCACTTTCTTAAGAAGCTCTTCCTAGGCACACACTGCTAATCCCCAAATCTAAATTAATCTCTCTGACATTGATCTCAGAGCACCTGGTGTATTCCTCCCCTTCACGGTGCTCAGTGCAGCTTATCACACATGTCTGCGCATAGGAGTTTAATGTTTCACTCTCCTGCTGGTCCTGTGAAGGGAGAGGTTTTATAAGTTTTGTTTCCTGATGTGTTTCTAAAACCTAGCACAGTACTTACTTTTGAGCAGGTACTCAAGAAACAATTGTTGAATAAATGATTATAGTGTTAAATAAAAAGTTACACTAATGAATCTATGCTGTGCAGGCACTGCATTTACAGTATTATAAAATTATAAGAAAATATTAACACTTTACAATTCATCAGACAAGTTAGATATATTTTCAGCATTATAATTTGAGACTAACCTGTAACACCTTAACTGAAGCATGAAAATGATCTACTATTTAGTAAATGTATTTAAAAGTGTTCTCCGTTTTTCCCCCTAGCGCCGCGGTCCTCAGAGATCGGTTGATGTCATTGTTTCGTCTGCTTTCTTACTGACAATCTCAGTTGTATTTATCTGTTGTGCTCAGGTGAGTTAACTTGTTACATATAGAATTTCAACCATCATTAGATAAATACACAATTTCTAAAAATAGTTTTTAATTTTTTTCAATTAATCCACAAGGTATTAGATATCATTCTTCTTTTTAATGAAGTGTGTTTTGATAGACTCTTTGCCTCCTTGGCGCCTCACTGCTTACTACTGAACTTCCCACCTAAACCCTCTCTGCCCACTCTAGTCTCTTTTATTTTTTCACGTTTCATTTGTCCTTTTGTGTACCCCCTTCTCGTTCTTCCTTATTGTCTATTCTCTTTTGGTCTTTCTGTTTTTTAGGTTTTGTCCACATTTGCACGCACATACACACATGTGTATAATACAGGCTTTGAACCACGTATGCGGGAGAACCTGCATATCTTTTTTAGGATTGAGGCACTTCGTTTAATATATTTTAAAATCCATATATTTTCCCGCAGATATGATTTTTCTTCACAGGTGAATAAAATTCCATTGTGTATATGTAACACTTTTATTATCTAGACGGTTTTTTTTTTTTTTTAAGATTTATTTATTTTTATTTTATGTGTATGAGTGTTTGGCCTGCACGTATGTATGTGCGCTGTGTTGGTTCTTGGTGGCCATGGACATTAGAAGAGGCATTGTATCCCTTGGAACTAGAGTTACACACATTTGCAAGTCACCGTATAGGTGTTGGGGACTAAACCTGCGTCCTTTGAAAGAACAGTAAGCTCTCTTAACCACTGAACTCCCACCTGAGCCCCCAGACAGATTTGAAAACATGTTGTGTAACTTTTTTTAATGTAGGATAAGAAATTGCATTTTATTCTTCTCTTTTATACATAATAAGCTTATACTCAAATGCCTTCTGAATTAATCTACAGTGAGTAATCTCTGTCTAGAATCTATGTATTTGTTCTTATCTCCTAGAGTCACTAGTTATGAAATTCTTAACTGTGAACCATTACTGTGATTTGACCTCTACATTTTTGAAAAGAATTCTCAGTGGTTCTGTATTTAAAACAATCACAAACTATAGACATCCACCTCAGATATACTTAATAATTCTCCTTTGAAACACCAATAATGCTAATGGTTGGAGTTGGCTTGTATTTATTATGTATATACATGTATATGTGAATATTCTTAATATATAAGTATATATGAATTCACAAGACAATAAGGCATCAAAAATTAAGAGAAAGCTTACAAACTAGAGCAGTTACGTATATGCATCCATCCTGTGATAATCTTGGGTACGAGAGTGAGGTGACTTGTCAGTCCTAGTTTTCCTAACTTTATGACCACATGAGTTTAGCAATTGTTTAGGAACAACATCTCTCTGTAAATATACTATAAAGTTGGAACCCTCAAGCCTACAGCCTTGATTAAAGGTAGGTAAGTAAAACCATGTGGCTGTCAAACAGGCAAAAGCAAGAAAGCCATGTCTTACTCTGGATGACAAAGACAGGAAAAATTTCCCTCCTAAGAATATATAATTATAAGTCTGCCCTTACCACAGGGTTAGGATTCAATTTGGCATTACATATCTCATCCTAAAATTCCCATGCCAAGAATTTAATATACAAAGTAGTACTTAGCCCTTGGATACATAGCAGAAGTAAAACCAACACTGCCCTGGGGGATGACTTTAGTTTAGACCTGACAGAATTTACACAGACCCAAAAACATGAAGAAAAATTTAACGAGTCAACAGATCATAAACAGCAGGATTAGTTTGCTAACACTGTCAGATAATAGGCTAAGCAGATAGAAACCAAGTTTGCTTGAAATGATTAAAGAACACTGTGAGAAAAGAACAGAGGTTTTTAACAAGAACCAATAGTGTCTCAGAGAAATGAAAAAAACAAACAAGGATTAAAGCATACATTTAGTGAACTGGGATATTGAACAAATTACCTACACTCTAGGATAGATAGAGATAGGAAGTACAGAATGGATATTGAGATGTGTGGTGACAGATCAAATGTCTGACAGGAATTCTAGGAAGAAAGGACAGAACTCAGTATTTGCAGACACCGTGACTGAATCTTTCAGAACTGATGAAATTCTTTTAATGTACAAGGACAGTTTGCAAAACTTTCCTGTGTACTGGGTCACAAAATAGTTACCAGCTAGGCAGGGTATGCTAGTGCATGCCTGAACTTGGGAAGTGAGGCAAAAAGATTTAGAGTTCGAGGCTAGTAGGACTGTCTCAAAAAACCAAAACTAATTACCCAGCTAATAACAAATGACACAGACCACATGACCTAGCTATAATATTCTCAAGGCAAGCAGACAGCAACAAGGAAATTTAGACCTCAAAAAAAAAAAAAGAAAACTTTAAAGAACTTACATCTCAGTAAAGTGGTATTAAGCCACTTTAGTGGCACAATTGGGAAATATGAATTCTCAATTACAGGGGTTACCACAGCTCCCAAATGTTTATATGGATTCTAGGAGAAATGAGATCCTCATGCTTTCATGACAAGCATTTTACCATCCCCCCAGCACCTTCTTAGCTCATGTTATAGTATAACCTTGATAGCAGAACCAGAGAGAACAAGAAAAGGACAAACTCTTCAATTCAGGGATCTTCAAATTCGGAAAGTTCATTAATGTAACTTCATGCCTATGGTTTGTTAAATTTGCAAACTTCATTTGTAAAACAGAGAAAACATGCAGTTATCTCAATAGATACAGAAAACAAACTAATTTTTTAGCAGAGACTTCTAAATATGGATTTTTATTTGTATTATATTTATTAATTTTACAAAATAATGGGCTTTACTGTGGTACTTTATATGTGTACACTGACCGCTGACCATCTTCAGAGAATGGTTGGGATTGTACTCACATGCAGTTAAGCAGAATAGTCTTTTGTCGTTTTTTTAAGTTTTGGTTAGATTTCTAAAATTCATCAGGAAGCACAAAGCCAAGAATGGTACATAGCTTTGAGGGACAAAGTTGCCTGACTAGATAGAGATATGGAATTATCTCCAAGGTACAAGAAGACTGTGCCATTGACCGAGAGTGGAGGGCAACAACAGATGGAGCAAGAGCTCTGCAACCCTACATACATGATACAGCGGCATCATAGACAGTCCAAGAAGGCTTACTTGATACGGCAGGAAAATGAGACTGCAGTAAATTTAAAGTATTTCATACTTGAAAATGACTTCTAGGTAGAATAAAGATTGACGTATAAACTAAACATTTTTAAGTTCAATCACAAATGTGTGGGCTGCAAATAGAATATGGGGAAACACTGGCAAACATGACTTCAGTGGGAATGCTACAAGTCTATTTCTTCTTCTTCTTCTTCTTCTTCTTCTTCTTCTTCTTCTTCTTCTT